>NW_026854877.1:0-73073 GCF_026571515.1 Ruditapes philippinarum
ATACTTTGAGGGTTTTAATATTTTTTTTTTTTTAAAATTTGAAAAGGTTTTTTTTAGATGGGGTTTGCCCCTGATTTTAACTTTTGAATTTTAGAGCCCCGACCAAATTGCTTTTTATCATTTTTTTATTTGTAAAAAGCAAAAACAAAGTGTATAGATTTGTATTTCCCGGGTTTTAAATTTTTTTTTTTTGTGTTCCAAAATTTGATAAAAAATTTATGCAATAAAATGCCCATTGGTTTTTTCCTTTTAATTTTTAAAATTCTTGAAACTGATTTAAAAGATGAATCACAATTTAAAATAGGGCAAGTCAGATTTTTAAAAAATTTTTAGGGGAAAATCCCCTTTAAAAAAAAAAAGTCCCATATTACAATATGTTATTTTGTAAAATTTTGCAAATCATTATTAAAAAAAGTAACATTTTACACCAGAAAGTAACAAATTACGCCAGAAGTTATATTTCAATAGGACTAAATTTTGTGACTTGAAATAAATATAGAGGACAATTTATTTCATTATCGACTTTGCATTGCATTGTCTTAATTTAAATTCCTTGCATGGAATTTATGGCCTTTCATATTGAGAGATCTGAAACTGGAACTAATTGTTTCCACTTGTATTCTAAAAAGAGTCATTCAGTTCATTTTCATTAATTTGCTGTTTCTAAATATAGATTTAGAAATTATAAAAAAGACACGCATTGTTATTTATCAAGGGTTGACTGCAAAACTGTTGTAAGTCATTTCTTTATTTCCCTATAAATTTCCCGAAATTTTGCAGTCAACCCCCAAATTAAAGTTTTTTTTAAAAAATGAACAAAATTTTAAAAAATTATTTTAAAAAGAATTTACACAAATTTTTGAAAAAATGGGGGTTATAAAAAAAGCATAATTTTTCTGACTTTTTGGGTTGGTTTTTTTTGAGGACAAACTTGAATTCTTACTTATAATCCTGTGGAAAAAATTTAAAATTTAATCTAAGGTAATTGGGAAAACTTGAATTTTACTTTGATTGTTGGGGGAAAAATTGGAAAAATTTATACTTCACATTGGACAACTTTTGAGGAAAACTTGGAAATTTAAAAAATTTTGATTGGTTAAATTTTGAAAGGGCAAAAATTTTTAAATAAAAAATTGAATTCACAATGATACAGTTTTCCAAATTCTTTAAAAAGGGTTTTAAAGAAAAATGTTTTAAAAAAATTTTTTGCATGAAAAAAAAAATAAACCTTTTTTAAAATGGCTGCATCTTTGCTGGCGCAAATTTAGTGAACACAGGGTTTTTTGTTTTTTTGATGGAGAAAAGGTTGCTAGTTTTTTGGTCCCGGAAATTTTAAAAAGGGAATGGGTTGTTATATCAGGGTAGCACCTTTTTCAAACAAGTGGGGCAAAGTTAAATTTTTATACCTATTTTAGAAAATGCACCCAAAAAACTATAAGGTTAATCTTTTGCATCTATGTTTTTTTCAAAACTTTGAAAACCCGGGGAATTTTTGCCCTAGGGGTTTTTTATTTTTTAATTAAAACCCGTTAACCCCCAGAGTGATTTTTTATAGTTAAAACCCTTTTTTTTTTTTTTTTGCTAAAAATAATTTCAAAAAGACGGGGGAGGGTTTTTTGGGGCTTTAATTTTTCCCTTAAAAGGGTAATCAGTTTGATAAACTGGATTTTAGGATTGCAGGGGGTTGATGAAAGGGTTTACCCTTGGGTTTCAATGTAAAGGGTTTGGGACCCCAAAATATGAACCATACTAAAATCTGGGGGTATTTTTTGGGTTTCATTTAAGAAGTTTTTGGGCTTATATATTTAAATTTTGTAGAAAAAAGCAGGGGCAAAGATTTACTCTTACCCCACTGAATTTTTAAAAATGGGTGGCCTGCCCTTTTAAAATGGGAAATGGGTTTTTATTATTTTTTGGGGATTTCAATATAAAATAATAAAAGACAACAAAGAAAACATTTAGTAGCCGACAGTATAGAGCCTTGTGTGGCAAAGCTGTAAACATTTAGTAGCTGACTGTTATAGAGGGCCTCGTGTGCAAGCTGTAAAACATTTAGTAGCCGAAGTATAGAGCCTTATGTGCAAGCTGTAAACATTTAGTAGCTGACTGTATAGAGCCAGTATCGTGTGCAAGCTGTAAACATTTAGTAGCTGACAGTATTAGAGCCTTGTGTGCAAGCTGTAAACATTTAGTAGCCGACAGTATAGAGCCTCGTGTGCAAGCTGTAAACATTTAGTAGCCGACAGTATAGAGCCTTATGTGCAAGCTGTAAACATTTAGTAGCTGACTGTATAGAGCCTCGTGTGCAAGCTGTAAACATTTAGTAGCTGACTGTATAGAGCCTCGTGTGCAAGCTGTAAACATTTAGTAGCCGACAGTATAGAGCCTCGTGTGCAAGCTATAAACATTTAGTAGCTGACAGTATAGAGCCTCGTGTGCAAGCTGTAAACATTTAGTAGCCAACAATATAGAGCTTCGTGTGCCAGCTAGCAAGATTTTAAACTGATCATATAGATGGGATAATTCTTGTTAGTCTGTAAAGGATGTAGCCATTTTCTGAGACCCCTATGCTTGTCTTGATACAAACTTACCCATACATAAATATATAAAAACACACTTTGACCTTATGAAGAGTTACGTGACCTTCTGCCATGAGATGGGTTTAATTTGGACTTGTTTGACATTACATGTCTTGAACTATAAGTCATTTAATGAAATTTTACAGCTGAAAACTAAAACACATAGATAAATGTTTAATTCCTTTTTTATTCCTTACGATATCTGTCAATTTCCAAAAAACAAAGAAATGGGGTAGAAAATTTTTTCCCCTTTATGGGTTTAATTTTTTTGGGGAGGAAAAAATTAGAAATTTTAAATTTTTACAAAAAAGGGGAAAACGACCCTGAATTGGGAAAATAGTGCAATTTAAATTTTCCCAAATCTTCCCTGATGTAAAAGACAAAAACTTTGTCGGTTTTTTTGAAATACTTGGGGGATATACATATTTTGCTTTAAAATAAAATTTTTATAAAAATTTTTTTGGAAACACCTGTTCTGTATTGTATTGAAAAGTATTGAGAGAAAAAAAAATCTCGAAAAATGCTGCACTAATAGATATATATAAAAGAATACTGTGAAATGTTTTCTATTTAGATACTATTGAATAAATAGAATGATGATTTGAGTGTTTTAATTTATTTTCATCATAATTTGTAATATGTATAATTGTAGATTGAATAAAAACTAAAATATACAGCTCTCTTTTTGTTGGAAGTTGGAACTGAATTTTGCTCCTATTTCTTACATGACTATCTGCAGCATAAAATAGCGGATGGGAAATTTTTTAAAGTTATGAAAAAATATTCGGATATTTGAAAAAAAATTAAATTGCGTTTCAGGTTGGCCATTTTTATAACAATTTTTCTTCAGCTAAAAACATTACAGTGATTTTTTTGTCATGTTTTGTACTTAGAATGTCAATTTTTTATTTTATTCCAGTTCACAGACAACAAAAAGAAGTTTGGTGAACTTTGTTTTACTTAAGGAAGTTCCATATATTTGGACCATGCCCGAGAAAATTCGCCCCTTGTACGAGCAAGAAACTCAAAAAAATTAATAAAAATAGGTATGACCAAAATGTTATGTATTTTAACAGAAATTAAACTTGTCCTCAGAATGTGAAATGGTCCATTGAGATTATATATTAAGTGGCTGAACTTTAATACAGAGAGCAAAAGGTATTGCAGGTATTCACTACTAAGTATTCAAAAAGTTGGTTTAAATAACCTGTTTCAGAAATCTGTATATTTTATTTACAGTCTTTATTTTTGAAGGAATTTTGGCTGTGTGGTGAGTTGTTACTCAACCATTCAGTGCAAAGGCAGTTTTAAGTTTCCCCATGTGGGAATATAAAACAGCTTTACTTGGGGAATAATCAGAAAGTAGTCCTTTCAAAGTGCCTGCTCATACCCGCACACCGCGACAATGTAGTTTTTGCGCCAAAGGTCTTCTTTAACACTAGGAAAGGCTTGAAAAGTTGCAAAAAAGGGCTGACTAAAACCGAAAAAACACGGTACAAAAGATATTAGTATAAAACCAAACCAAGTTTTCAAAAATCTTAATTTTCAGGATACAAAATGATACCCTTGCTGACAGAAAATAGGCATTTTTGTCAAAGTGGTGTTTTGGAATATAAAAATTATATGCCTTTTTGTGGATTGGAAACATCGGCATTGTATTGAGGATGTTTTTGAGAAATTTTTACTTGAAAAAAAAAAATGTTTTAAGTAATGTATTTTTCGTTTAAAGTTTTGTTTATAAAATTTTAGATCCTTTTTAAGAAGTAAAATTTAAAGTTTTGTCAAAAATTTTTTTTAAAAAATTAAAAATTTAAAATACAAGTGGGGTAGAATGGGATTAAAATTAAAAAAGTGGTTTTGCGGGAAAATTTAAAACTGGTGAAAATCGATGTAAGTATTAATAAAAATGTATATTAAATTAATTCCCTTTTTAATATTCCCGGGGATGAAATTTCATGGGTTTTTTCATAGGGAAATTTTGTGATTTTTAATTTTAATTACCTAAATTTTTTTAAAAAGTAAAATGAAAATTATGTAATGGAGAATAATCTTACATCAGGCAAAAGGAAATTTAGTTGGATCTTAAATTTCTTAGATGGACTTGTTCACGAAATCCACCAAAATTATTGCCCCTTTTTGACAGTATAATTATGTCCTTGATAGGCGATACAAGATTTTTGTTGTTTGACATCTGACAGTAATGATAAAAATGATTTCTATTACATGTGAAATATTCTACATTTCCAAATTATTTACGCTTTCTATATCAAAACCTTTATGTATTGCTTGGTAGTTCAAAAATGCTTAAAAGATGCCTATCTTAAATACTTTACAATCAATTCTTAACGTTTACCTATAAATCTGTTATGATAGTCTCTGACGTACCTACAAAGTATTATTATCTTTAAATTAAAAACAAAAAGACAAATAAAACAATAGGTTTTTTCCCCTGTATGGATTTAAAGCATGTAAAAAATTGTTCATGTTTTGGAAAGGGGGTTGTAAATTTAAATTTGCAGTCCCAAAAAAGTTTAGAGTTTATGTTAGAATGATTGCCCCATTAGTTGTTGAAGTTATTTTTATCAGTACCCCTTATACCCTATTTATACTCTTTTGGACTTTAAACTACTTAAAAGTGGGGGGTATTAAAAAGTAAAAATAAAAAAAAATGTTCGGCCCAAAAGTGAATTTAACGGAAAAACAGTATTTAAAGACTCCTTTTGTCTCGGAAATCTTTTGTTGGCATTAAAGCTTTGTACTTTTTTTTTGATCTTTTTTGGGAAAAAACACAACCCAAAACAAATTAGCTGTGGTCGGGAATAAATGTAAAAAGTGAGGTCCCGGACAAAGAACTTTTTTACAGTAATAAGAACTTATAATAATTCTTTTTAGTGAACAAATTTCGTTCGGTTTTAAATGAGATGTGTTGCGGCATGCGCGGAAACAGTGTTGCAATAAATGGCGGAAACGGTTTTAACCATTGTTGAAAAATATGTAAAATTTTTTGTTTTGATCATAGATCAAATTTATCGGTGTATTATAGAGAATTAAATTTGCGTGTATTAAGCAAGATAAATATTATATCTTATATTTGGTATGTATTTATTTAGTTGTTGTTGTTTATTCGTGGAATAAACTTGTAAATAAAATCGAATCGGGCACGTGGTGTCCGGACCGGAGTCAGTTAAAAAAAATTTTGTAACTAACAGTAATAAGACTTATAATAATTATTAGATAAGGTAATGTTGGCCAGAAAGTAAAATATATTTTTAATTTTAAACATTACTTTAAACCTGAACAACCCACTATTCTTAACACTATGTTCCCGACTTTTGGCACTTAACCTTATCACGTGAACCTTAATTAACTTTTGCCTTAATTTTCAAAGACTGTTTTCTCTTGTAAGAAAAATGTCCTACCTATTTGAAGTATTTAATATACATTATATATATTAATAAAAATGAGTTGTGTCCCTTGACAGGTAAAAAATATAATGGCTTAAAGGGACTCCAACTGAGGTTTTTTTTTTACATGAAGGGATTGAAAAATTTTATTGAGACTTTTGGTGTACCACTTGATGTAGGTGACTTATAACCTGTGTGCAAGATTTCAGATCATTCCTTGGTAAAGTTTTAGATTGTATTATTTTAATCGACCAAAGTTACTAAAAATGACAGAAAAACGTTGCCAAGTATTTCATTCAAACCATGCATATACTGCAAAAAACAATTTTCAAATTATCTGCGGTTATTTCTTTAATATTTTCTCTTTTTTCCCCATTTCAAGTGCACTACTTGATCTATGCAAGAATTCCATATTTTATGTTTTTAGGCTTTTTTTTTTACCTCGGATTAAATTTTCATGTCAAGTTTGAATAATCTATCAATATTTCTAAATGATTTTTTTTTGCCAGAGTGACATCTATCACTATCAAATAAGAAGCTTAAAACTAATACTTTCAATTCTAGAAAATATGCTGGTGAAATTTATGGAATTCTAAGAATAACAAATCCTGTAGAATTCCTATTAATACCCAGCTTAATTCTGTAGTTGATGAATTGATTATTTACCTTCAATGACACTTAGTGGTATCCTTGGTCTAGTAATTAACTGAGAAAGTACTAGAGAAAACCATTGTCTGTGTAACAATGAACATGCAGCCATACAAGTCTGGTTAGCACTTCGTTAATGTAATATTGATACATTTATATTGTTAATTGGCAACAACTTTGTGATAGGAAGTGCTAGGTCTGTAATGTAATGTAAAGAAGATTCTATTTATTGTTGTTTTTGTTTTTATTTATGACTATGGTCATTATAGTGTCAGAAATTCATTCTCGGCTAAATTCATTCTTAAGTAAATTAATTTTCAGGTGAATTCTTTCTCCCGAATGTACATTAGCTACCGATGTATATATTTGGTAATGTGTATTTGAAGCTAGTTTTAATCCCGTTTGATCAATTTAAAAGACAGATTTTTGGTTCTATTGATAAAGTTTGAATCCTAGGCCAGGCAAATATTTATGTGCTTTTGATGGTCGGGTTAAGAGATATTCCCAACTGCGGCATTGAATTTGTGTGGATAAACTTTCTATTTAGAAGAACAGGTTATTATCCCCCGCCGAAAATTTTCGGCGGAGGATATAGAAATAGTCTCCGTCCGTCGGACCGTCCGTCCGACATTTTTGTCCGGAGCATATCTCTAAAAGTATTTGAGTTATCAACTTGAAACTTCATGGGTGGATAGACCTCATTGAGGAGCGGTGCAGTGCACAAGAATGATAACTCTACCTTGCATGATTTTTGAGTTATTGCCCTTTGTTATTTTTCAAAATTGAATTTGTCCAGAGCATACTCCAAAAGCCTATAGATATTAACATGAAACTTCATAGGTGCATAGATCTTACTCAGGAGGTGTGCAGTGCACAAGAATGATAACTCTACCTTTCATAATTTTTGAGTTATTGCCCTTTGTTATTTTTCATACCTTAATTTTTTCACCTGAGTGGAGCATAACTCAAAAAGTGTTTGAGATATCAACATGAAATGTCATAGGTGGATAGATCTTATTGAGGAGAAATGTTGTGCGCAAGAATGATAACTCTCCCTATACAATTTTGAGTTATTGCCCTTTGTTTTTTTTTCATGCTATTTTGTCCAGAGCTTATATTTGAGGTTATTAACTTGAAACTTCAATGGGTGGATGGATCTCATTGAGAGGAGTGCAGTGCTTAAGAATAATAACTCTACCCTGCATTATTTTTGAGTTATTTGCCCCTTTTGTTATTTTTCAAAATTAATTTTTTGTCCAGAGCAATAACTCAAATAGCCGTTTGAGATATTAAAATGAAACTTCATAGGTGCATAGATCTCACTCAGGAGGTGTGCACTGTACAAGAATGATAACTCTACCTTTTATAAATTTTTGAGTTATTGCCCTTGTTCTTTTTCATACTTAATTTTTCAATTCAATTTTTTTCTCAAAAAGTATTTGAGCGTATCAACTTGAAACGTCATAGGTGGATAGATTTTACTGAGGAGGGATGCAGCACACAAGAATGATAAACCTACCCTGCATTATTTTTCAGTAATTGCCCTTTGTTATTTTCAGCATGGGTTTCAAATCTGTAATCACTATAGCCATCAGTTTTCATTACCAAAAGACCTCTTAAAATGGAATTATTCCGCTCTACTACATATACATTCTTCCAATGAGCAAACACATTCGGCGGGGGATGGCCATGTTGACATGGCTCTTGTTGACAGCTGGAATATAAAGTGAAACAGTATTACAAACTGGCTGTTATTCCAAAACAAACAAAAGAGTGAACCTAGTTTCCCCCACATATGAATTTGATAGGAAACATATTTCAAAGTACTGCAGTACTTAATTACACTTAGGGTAAATAAACAGAAATAAATTCATGTATGATTTCAGTTTCGATTACAATTTATCTATAATTATAATGAAAGGAAACATTTATTAAACAATACAAGAATGTATCTTGAGAGATGTAATTTTGTTGTCATTTTCTTGGAATTCAGTCTTTTGGATTTTCATCACAAAATTTCCTGTTTTAAAATAGTTTTCTTTAAGTACTTTGATTTCTTTGATTTGAATGAGATTCAATTATGAAAGTATTTCCACAACAAAGATTTGAATTGTTTTCTGACATTGAAGATTTAAACAATAAGTTATTTACTCAAAGATTTTGAATAAATCTTAAAGTAGATTTTGCTATCAATGAAAAAAGAGAAACTGATAAGTAAAGAGATCAGTTTATAGAGGTTAATACCCTGGAATTGTGAAATAATATCTTATACTTGAGCAAACAAAAACCTTTATATTTGATAAGCAATGAGGAAGACTTTTTTTATTTCTCAACTAAATGTTGTACAGTGTCCTGGTTTTTTTTCTTCTTCAAAATTCAGAATTGTCTGTTGGTGATATTTCGTTATATTTCTCTTGGTTAGTTGATATTTAGATCAAAGTTTAAACATTAAGGGGGGGGGCATTGTCTAGTGGGCTCTTAACTCTGGGACATCTAGGTCAAACTGTAAAAATTAAGGAGGAGCAGTTGCCTAGTGGCCTCTCAACCCAGGGCTGTGGATTTGAGCCCTACTAGGCAGAAAATGTAAATGATTCCCCTTCCTTACCTACTTAGTGAAAAAAAGAAAATTTCTATCATTCTACTGACGTTCCTTTGCTCGGGCTGGGAAAGGTAAACATAAATATCTTTATCTTTGAACATATGGTCATGAACATGTTTTGTCACTGACAAAATTAACTTTTCAGTTCCATGAAGCTTGAATGTGGTTAAATAAAGTTACACGTTTTCTTTACAGTCAGGGTTAAATAAATTATGATAATAGTGAAATCTATGAATAAGCAGCCTGCTGAGAATATAAAGTAAAGCCCTTTCATTATTACAGCTCTCAGAAAGTTGCGAGTCAGCGAAAATTGCCTGAAGGCAATGGACATACATTTTGATTATTATTAAATTAACAAATTTATTATTTATTTTCCAGTGGGAAGCATTTTGTACTCCGGAGTTGAACAATTTCCTTCGAGTGTTGGACCGCGAGGAGGAGGAGTACATGGCGCAGCTCAAGTATAAGTACAAGGTCATGAAGAGACTCATACTCACTCGTATGAAAGAACTTCGCCAGGAGCACGAGAAACAAAAACGTCGTTCCATGGTGAACGAGTCGACGTCTTGATAAAGTTCGGAGAAACAGTGGAGATACTGTATAAACTTGTGATAAAAAATAAACAAGCATCTGACGGCAGATTTGTACATTACACCCAGCATTTCAAAAAAAGTTAAACTTACCAGATCTGAAATCCTTATTTTATTAAAATTTCGAAACATATGTTGGCAAAACTTAAGTTTGAACTAGGAAATTTTTCTTTTCAGTGCTATACATTATATCAAAGTTTGAAGTAAATAACACTACAATATTAGGAAGTACTATTCAGCAAAAAGTTGCATATAGTGCTGTTTACTTGTTCAGAAAAACTGTGTTGAAATTTTTATGTCAAGGATATTTTTGTTTAACTGGTCATTTGACATTTTGGCAGATGACAGACAAATGACATATGAACTTGTCTAAAAATATAAATTTGAAAAATTTGGGATAAATTTGATAGGATTTGTATACAAATCTATTGAACTAAAATATGGAAACTATGTATTTGTAAATATTATTATTCGTGCACATGAACTGTAATCATATTATTACACTATGAGGAACATCTGGTGTAAGTATAGATCTGCCGAGATGATCAGCCTATATAGAAATGCTATTTTATGGCTTTTTATCCATTGTTTTAAATGGTAATCATAAAAAAATCTCGGGACACGATTGTCTTAAAATAAATTTTATCTGTGTTACTTTGTTGTGGTAAAGAGTGATATTTTTAACATAATTGTATCATTAATATGGAAGAGTTGTTGCCCTTGTGAGATTTTTTTTTTAATCTCTTAAATTCTTTTATTTTATTCCAAAATGATGATTAAACAAGTTGTTTAAAACTTTCATTGTGGTTTTGGTGATAAACATTATTGAAATGTTATCCATTGTTACTTGAATTTAAAGTTAAAAACTATTTACAAGGAAATTATAAAAAAAAGTGAAAATGAAAATTGCAAGCAACTTAAATCAAACACAGCTATCAGTATTGTGTTAAGAATATTATTCTTTACTGTAAATCAATCAAGCGCCACCAAAGACTGTTCAGAATAAAAAAATTGTTACAAATTATGATCTGTCTTATGATAAGAAACAAGTGTCAAAATATGTAAAAACTTTATTTATAGATTGACTTGTTCGATGTCAAAATATATATATAAATATTTGTACACTGTTGACTTACAGACTTGCAAACACTGCTTGAGCAAGATGGTTTCTGAGGTAATGGTGATAATAATGATAATAGAATTTTACTTTTTTCACCCTTTCTACCCTAAATAGCTTTAAATGGATGTGTCCATCTTTCAATTTGGGTACAACCATTCATTATTGTAGAGAAATTTTCAAAAATGTTAACTGTAAGACCGAATTGCAACACAGTGCTGACCATGATCTGCCAGTACAGAATGCTTGTTGATATGTGTAGGCACTGGTCACATCTGTAGAATCTGTTGCCTCCATTAGGCTAAAGGTCAAAGATTTATATTTTTAAATATTCTGATAAAGTAGTTAAATGAGTTATGAATTATCTTCTCCACTCCATGATGTTGTATTTGCGAAGATATTCTTTATTCCGTAAAAAAGAGGAAGATTAAAAAAAAAAAAAACAGTATGTGGCATGGTTTTGATAAAAAGAACTTTTATGTGAGGGAAAAATTAAATTTTGGAAATTGAACTTGTAACAAAGAACTTTAATGGGAGGGGAAAATAAATTTTGGAAATTGAACTTGTAACAAAGAACTTAATTGGGAGGGGGGGGGGGGGATAAATTTTGGAAATTGAATATTCTAAATTTTGGAAATTGAATGATCAAAATCACTCATGTGAAAAGGCCTGTCTATTCTAGCAGTTTTTGTGTGATGTTGTTAATGGTCACGTAAGGTTTGTTTCTTTCTTATTATACCCCCAAAAACGAAGTTTGGGGGGGTATATAGGAGTCACTCGGTGGTCGGTCGGTCGGTCGGGCGGTCGGTCGGTCGGTCGGTCGGTCCAGACGTCCGTTGCATTTTCCTTGTCCGGAGCATAACTTGAAAACTAATGGTTGGAATTCAATATAACTACATACAATGGTCAAGCACATTGGGAGGAAGTGCAGTGCACAAGAACCATAACTCTATCTTGACTAATTACAGAGTTATTGCCCTTTGTTACTTTACCTTGTCCGGGGCATAACTTGAAAACTACTGGTTGGAATTCAAAACAACTTCATACAATTGTCAAACACAATAAGGGGAAGTGCAGTGCACAAGAACCATAACTCTATCTAAAGTAATTACAGAGTTATTGCCCTTTGTTGCTTTTCCATTGCTTTTTTTTTTGTCCGTTGCATTTTCCTTGTCCGGAGCATAACTTGAAGACTAATGGTTGGAATTCAATATAACTACATACAATGGTCAAGCACATTGAGAGGAAGTGCAGTGCGTAAGAAACATAACTCTATATTGACTAATTACAGAGTTATTGCCCTTTGTTACTTTTCCTTGTCCATGGCATAACTTGAAAACTACTAGTTGGAATTCAAAACAACTTCATACAATTGTCAAACACAATAAGGGGAAGTGCAGTGCACAAGAACCATAACTCTATCTAAAGTAATTACAGAGTTATTGCCCTTTGTTGCTTTTCAATTGCCTTTTTTTTTGTCTGGAGCATAACTTGAAGACTCATGGTTGGAATTCAATATAACTACATACAATGGTCAAGCACATTGAGAGGAAGTGCAGTGCATAAGAACCATAACTCTATCTAAAGTAATTACA
This sequence comes from Ruditapes philippinarum, assembly GCF_026571515.1. Taxonomy (NCBI): domain Eukaryota; kingdom Metazoa; phylum Mollusca; class Bivalvia; order Venerida; family Veneridae; genus Ruditapes; species Ruditapes philippinarum. Next base: position 12,533 of record NW_026854877.1, read on the forward strand.
GAGTTATTGCCTTTATTACTTTTCCATTGCTTTCTTTTGTCCGGACCATAACTTGAAGACTAATTGTTGGAATTCGTTATAACTTCATACAATGGTCCAGCACATTGAGAGGAAGTGCAGTGCACAAAAACCATAACTCCATTTTGACTTATTACAGAGTTACTGCCCTTTGTTTCTTTTCCTTGTCCAGAGCATGACTTTAAAACTTCTGGTTGGAATTCAAAACAACTTCATACAATGGTCAAGCACAATGAGGGGAAGTGCAGTGCACAAGAACCATAACTCCATCTTGACTAATTACAGAGTTATTGCCCTTTGTTACTTTTCCATTGCTTTCTTTTGTCCGGACCATAACTTGAAGACTTATTGTTGGAATTCATTATAACTTCATACAATGGTCAAGCACATTGAGAGGAAGTGCAGTGCATAAGAACCATAACTCCATCTTGACTAATTACAGAGTTATTGCCCTTTGTTACTTTTCCTTGTCCAGAGCATGACTTGAAAACTACTGGTTGGAATTCAAACAACTTCATACAATGGTCAAGCACAAGAAGGGGAAGTGCAGTGCACAAGAACCATAACTCCATCTTGACTAATTACAGAGTTATTGCCCTTTGTTACTTTTCCTTGTCCAGAGCATAACTTGAAAACTACTGTTTGGAATTCAGTACAACTTCATACAGTTGTCAAGGACATTCAAAGGAAGTGCAGTGCACAAGAGCCATAACTCCATTTTGACAAAATACAGAGTTACTGCCCTTTGATACTTTTCCTTGTCCGGAGCATAACTTAAAACGTATTGGTTGGAATTCAAAACAACTTCATACAATGGTCAAGGACAATAAGAGGAAGTGCAGTGCACAAGAACTATAACTCTATCTTCAGTATTTATAGAGTTATTGCCCTTTGTTCTTTTTCTTTGTCTTTCTGGACTTATTACAGAGTAATTCAATTAAACTTCATCAATGGCCAACACATTGAAAGGAAATGCAACATACATGAACCACAATTATCTTTAATTGCCCACATCCATAACTCTATGTTTCAATTCTTTTACAAGGTATTCTGTTACTAGTAACATCCTCATTTCCGAAGCAGACTTGTGGGGGTATTAATCACATTTAGTGATAGTTCTAGTTTAAATTTGAGGTCATCAGTTTGTACAAAATCTGTTGTTAGTTTGGAGATAATATTGTGTACAAATACATATAAATATTCAGTTTTCTGGTAAATTGACACATAAATATATATTTATGTACATACTAATTATATTTATGATAAAAAATATACAGAAAAAAAATGTCTACTACAAAAAAAAAAGAAGCCTTTATAAATCAACATTCTCTTGCAAAAATAAATATTTAAAAAAGTTTTTTTAACTTCACAGAAGAAAAGGAAGTCAAATTTAGAAAATGTACGATGACAAAATTTTGTTTCTCTTTGTTTTAAAGGATCTTGAAACCAGACTGTTTAACAGTGGTTTGTCGGAAGTGGCCAAAATTAAACTTTTCACAAGATTTGTTGCTTTATGAAGGCAATTTGTAAAGTATATTTATGATTTGTTTTTGAAAGGAAGGTGACAGAAAAAAAATAGTTTGTTAGTGTATCAGGGGAAGCAGTTCAAGAGTCTATGTTATGTTTGTGTAGAGATTACTTCACATAGCTATTTAGAAGTACATATACCCATAAATTTCTGCCTTGAAATGCAGCAACTTTTTTGGAAAATAAACAAGACCGTGTGAGTAAATCAATATATTGAGAAATAATTTGCTCAGATGTGTTGTTTTTTTTCTACAATTTTGACAGTTTTATAAGCTATTGCTGTAAAACACATGGGGGTAATTAACTTATGTTCCGGGGAAGATATGTTCAGATAAATATGTTAAATAAATTTTTCGATATCTCCAAGGTGTGTTGACTGTAGTTAAAACATCTTGGAAATGCAACATGAAGTTTTGAACTGTGAAAAAAAAATCAGATTTCAATTAAGTAATATGACAAAGTTTATATATTTGCAAGCAAAATGAGCAATAATTTTGTATATTTTGTTTTCACAGTCAAAATACTGAACATATTTCCTGTTTTAGTATCTACTTGTAAAGTAGGTCTAATATTAAAATGAACATTTTATATATATATACATGAAAGAGTTGCTGCAATAATAGGGAGAGTTGTGGTTCTTTGATTTCTGTTAGGAAGAGTTGTATTTCTTTAATTCAGGTCAATGAGAGTTATGGCTCTTTAACTCTATTTTGTAGAGAAATTCTTAGCATTTTTACTTTGTGGGGACTTTTTCTACGACTTTCTGTATTACATCTTTTTTATATGTTATGATTTAAGTTTAAAGAATATGAGCAATGTTATTATATTAAAATTTGAATAACTTTTTTTCCTACATTATAATAAATAATTATACATTATAGAAACACAAGGCTGTCAGAAAGTAATGTAAAAATAAAGAAAATTCAGATTTCCCAGTCAATGATACTTTGAAAGTAAGTTAACCCTTAACATGCAAAATGGACTTTCTTGCTTCAGATTTGGAAAAGTCCATTAATATTAAAGGGATTTCAGTGTCAAATACAAAAATGTGGAAGCCATGCATTATAGATTTGGCCTGGCTCTAATCTGGTGGCCACTAGCATTGGAAGGGTTAAATAGTTTTTAGGCACTTTCAGTTTTCACAATTTGCATTTACTTACTACTGTCATTAAATTGAATGTTTTTTCATAATATAGCATAATAAATTATAATGTGCACGAAATCTCATCTCTTTATTCAGTATTATACATAAATGTTTTTGTCTTTATGATATTTATCCAAGTTATAATTGTACATTTTCACAAATCAATTCATTGTTAATAATTACACACAAATTTTAACATAATTATTAAGTATACATTATGAACATACTCGGATTTCAGTCACAAGTAATTTTAAATGAGCAAAGAAGTTAGTGATTTTTTTTTAAAGTTAATTGAAATTTTTCATTTAAATCATTGAATAATTTAATGTTGAAACTTTGAGAGTTTGAATTTTTTTTTTCATTTGTCAATATTAATTTTTTTCAGAAATATATGTATAATTTTGAAAATATTTTATTCAAGGATAAAATGGGTAATGATAAATAGGGTCCAAGTCCTCTTTTACGCTATGCATTTATTTCTGATATTTTTTGTATGTGCTTATTACTCAACCTTTAATCCTATGTAGCGTATTTAACTCAATTAGCACCCACTAACAGGTTCTTGCCATTGTTATTACAATTTTTTTTAAAGAATTGGGAAAATTAGAAAATGAGAATATTTTTAAAGTTTAGAAGGAAAAAAAAATGTCCATTCTTTTATAAATGTTTTATTAGGTTTTTGTAAAATTCCTTATAAATTCCCCTTGCTTACAAAACATTTAATAAACACTTATTAGGAAGTTTACAGTATGTAATTTTTTTTTATCAATTATCTTCAGATTTAAGTAAAAATAATAAAGGGAAAAAAAATGAAAATGTAAATATTTTGTGATATTATTTTGTGCCTTCAAGATATTCTTTAATCAGGTTACTAAATTAGTTTGTGTACATGACTTGAGTCTTGTGATGTACAGAAAAAAAACATAAAAAAAAATATGAAAAAATTGTAAATATACTTGTATATTTATGTTGGTAATATGTGACTGAAAAAAAGAAAGAAATAAAATTGATTGTAGTTTATATTTTGTGTGATGACATAGTGTTCACTTTATGATAGAAATATACATGTACATGTCTGAAAATGACTTTAATACCATGTATAAATAGGGCTTTCTTTATGGTTGATATATACAAATATTTCAACCATGTTGTTGTAGAATACATATTAACATTTCTTAAAAAAGATAAGGAAATCCCTTTTATGTTTTTAGTATTTGAAAAGGAGGCAAAAACTATATCTTGGAAAAAAAATTGAAAATTTTACTTGAAGCATTTTTCTTGGTAATCAATATAAATATGAAAAGGTTCCATTTGGTATATTATTATTGACAAGTTATACATTTGTATACATTTAACATTTTGTATACATTTAACATGTTGACTTGTATACATTTAGAATTTGACATGAACTCTTGTCAACATTCCATATATACAATAAAGTCATTGGTATATAATGTCTAATTTTGTTTTCTTTCAAAACGTGTAATAAATTTACAAGTTAAACAAACACTAGTTAAAATAGCTAGTTCTTAAAGGAAATTGACGACTGTCACTGTGTATTTTCAGTCTATGTATTTTTCAGTTTGTAAATTGGCACCTTAGTGTAGTAACAGGATTACTCCTATTAGATTTATTTGGTGCTCTAAGGTGACGAAATTTCATTTTTTTCCGCAATGATCTGCTACTAGTCATAATTTATTCCAAATAGTGGGCTTTTCTTGATGCTTTTTTTCTAATATCATTTTTAGTTATTTTGTTTCGTTTGTTTTTCGTAGATAATTTTCATAACCTTAACCCTTTCACTGCCATAGCCTAGGGACGGCTTATGCCCTGTTGTTTGCGTCGTATTTGTCATATGGTCGGCTTAAGTCGTTTCTGTAATAATAATTGTAATAATAATAAATTAATAATAATAATAAAAATAATAATAAATATAAAGAAAATTATACCAGCAAGAAAAATTATTATTATACTCACACATTTGGAAAGATATATAATTATTATAATACTAATAACAAATAGTAATAATTATATAAATTAATAATATAGTAATTTCTTAGAAAACCCCCTGGCAAATATGTGATCAATGAAACAATAACCCTCTGGCAGCGAAAGGGTTAAAACGGTGAAAATGTAAAGTTTACAAGTTTGTGGACTTAAAAATTGTGTAATGAAATTGAGATTATTCGGATTATTGTAGTTGATGGAAAAATGTTTGATTTTCTTTTAATCATTTTTTTTTTCAATGAAGAATTTGAATTGTTTAAGCAGTAATGAAAAATACTGTGGAAGTTATCAAAAACTCGATAAATGCTCTTCTTTCTTTTAAAATTAAAAAAATAAATCTCTTATCATAATGAAATGTCCATAAACATTTGTACATAGATTTAACTCCATGCTTTTTTCTTCTTCTTTAGAATTTCTATATTAAATTACACTTTTTTCTTTTTCATCTTTTTTATATTGAAATATAAAATTTTTGTTTTATTCAGTCCATTACTGACTATTGTACATTTTCATGTCCAGTCACAACATAAAGTATATTTATCCATTTTTGTTTTTCGATGTGTTAAAATGTTTATGGTTATTGCAACTTACATGCACATCTAATATTCATAGAAACCCCCAAATAAAACTCGTGGTATTAAAGCAGCAAGCCTCCAGATTCTTCTATTTTTATGAAAAATTTTGAACATGTATTTCAAAATGAATGAAATGTTGTGAAATGAACAAAAAAAGTAAATTCCTAATTAGCAATCTGTTTTAATAGCCAAAGGTCTTAGAACATTTGCAAGTTTGATTTTCTTGAAATATTTTTGCTCATCTGTAGGCATGCAGCTTTGATGATGTGTATTTTACGTACAGTTTATTTGACACATGAAAAGAAAAGTAATAAAATGCATCGTTTGTTAACAAATATTTAAGCATGTTTGTTAAGTTAAATCATTTTGTTAAGTTCAGTCCCTGTTTTATGAATTCTACAACTAAAGGTGTAAATTATTCTTGTGAAATACATGTGCATTTGTTGGAAAGAAGAAATTCTTTGACAGTTTTCTTTTTGAAACATCAACATCATTGTATATGTCATGAACTTCAAACTTCTCTTTAAGGAGATAAGAGTTGTTAATTGTAAAATAATTATAGTATAATTTTTCAGTCATGATTTGTTAGCTGTTAATGAGTCAGTCATTTAAATTATGAAAAAATAAAATAAAAATATATATATCTTGTAAGCGATTGTTTGTTCTTGTGCGTCACATCGCAATTCACAGAGTTTCTAGCCCCCTCCCCCTGTCGTAATTTTTAATAGCTGAGGTAAATGCAAGTTTTGGCCCTTGAAGCTATACACAACAGGATACTAATACATTATTCAGGGCTTGCATTTTTCTTATCCATCTTTCAAAAACTCTGTATTTAAACATCAAAACAAACTTTCAGACCAATTTCCAGGATATTTGGATAAAAAGAGTAGCCACTAGAGTGTTAACAAAGTTTTTCTAATTTTAGCTCCTGTTAATTAGTTTTTTGACCCGAGACGACCCATATTAAAACTTGATCTAGAAGACATCAAAACAACCTTCCCGACTACTTTCCAGAATATTTGGATCAAAACTGTGACCACTAGAGTGTTAACAAGATTTTTCTATTTTTATGCCCCGCCATAAAATGGCTGGGGCATATAGTGTAACCCTGTTCTGTCATTCTGTCTGTACGTCCCAAATTCCTGTCTGGCCCATAACTTCGTTATTTAAAGTAGGATTTTACAACCATTTCACAGAAATGATCACCATATTGAGACCACATTTAACATTTTCGTCGCTACTTGAAGGTCAAGGTTACAACATGACATTGCAGCAAAATCTTGTCCAGCTCATAACTTCGTTATTTGAAGTCGGATTTTACAACTACAGTAGAACTTCGGTAAGTCAAAGTTGAAGGAACTTGCATAAAAACTTTGACACATCGGGACTTCGTCTCATGAACAGGTCTCAATTTAATGACAAAATTTTGAGCCATTCATGTTTACAATCAAGTTACACTCTTATGTCCTTTTGTGACAGGTGAGCTAAAATTCCTGTCTGGCAATCATAGGTCAAACTGCTCGCAGGATTTCCATCAAAATTCACGCAAGTTCAGTAACATCCCTAGTTGTGCATATCACGGCATGTTCCGCTTTGCTATACAAAATGGCTGTCAGAGCTATAAATAGAAAAATCTTGTCCAGCTTTCACTGGTCAAGCTACTGGTGGCATTTCAATAAAACTTCACATGAGTGACCATACAGTTTTGGGAGACATATGTTTTTGTGACAAAAACCCTTCTAGTTTTGTTTTCAGAAGTCATTACCATATTGTTATTGTTAAAAAATTTGTTCTGAGCATCATAATTAGTATACAAAACTAATCATCATAGTACTAGGAACAAATTTTAACCATCTTGTCACAGTAACCAGTAACAGATTTGACTCATTTCTTAGGGTTTTATATTTGCTGGTACAAAAGTAATACCATCAACTGCTATAGTCAACAACCAAATTTCAAATACCTGTTCATAACTTGAATACGAGAGTGCACCCAAGTAGAACAATCTACTTTCCTCATAACCTAGCTTAAAAAACATTTCTATACAAGACCATCAAATTCTGAATTCACCTTTGACTTATGGAAAATACCACTTTTTTGTTTTAATAATATACCCCTTATATAACTTCTGGATGAGGTTGACATATGGCCGCATATATACAGTAGGTCTTAATTCAAATATTCTAGTTTAACTGTCACAGGAAGACGTCATATACCCAATCATGCATTATGTAATGCTCCCGAGGTTCTAATTGATACAATTTCTTGTTTTACATGTAGATAAAATAAGTTATATAACATCACTCCTGCAAATAATACAGTTGTACATGTAGTTCTGATATAATTTCTACTGCACAAAGTTGATCAACTTCAAACAATTCGCAGGGTTGAACCCCTATTTAACAGATAGTTATGTTGCTTTTCTAGGATACAATTTCAAGCATCTTGTCTCTTTTTGACAGAAAACAAAATCTAGACATCTTAAATTTTTTATATAAATTTTATTACCATACTTAAATAGCAGAACAATTATATACGATGACCTCTCCAACAGGTCAATAATTGAATACACAAATCCCTTTTCCATGTTTATTACACATTACAACCTGTATACGATTGTGAATAAAATATATAGTTTTCTCAAGAAAATTAGAAATAAATACACTATATTAGTCCATACATAAATAATTTACTCATAATTCATTTTTGTAGCTGCAAATTAAGTATGATTTGTTTTCATTATATTCTTGAATACATGTACTTTTTTTCCCTCGTACAAACAATTTGCATGCATGCACTGTTCAATTCATTGTACAACTTTTTTTGTTGACTCAATACAAAGATAATCATAAACTAAGTCTAATAGGGCAGATAGAATTGATATCATACCCAAGTAAACATAATTCATTCATTTAAGCTCAATTGTTCAACAAGTTCATGCAAATTATAATAATTCCCTCAAGTCCACTTCCTGGAACTAACCTGTAGCAATGTCATATGAGAAATTTTGGTTGTGACCCCTAACAGGGCTTGAACTATTGATCCCTAAGTTGGGAGGCAGACTGTGAGACTGCAGCTCCCATTTACAAGGGTATACCAAGGTAACTTCCTGCAAAGCGAATATTCATGAAAAAAATATATTAAAAAATGCCAAAACGCAATTCCAAAAAGCAGCAAAAAATTTGATCAGCAAATAAGTTCACACTTTTTCATAAATAGCAATACATATATTTCATAACCAAGGTCAAGGTCGGATTCAATAAGGTTAAGTTCCATACTTTTCCCTTTTTTTCAATAAGAGTTAAAATGTCACACCAACACTGTTTTACTTTATGTCCCAGTACTTTCTGGTACATTGTTACCCAAGATTACCCTTCAACTGGTCCTGACATATACAGGTAAACAGGCACCTGGGTAAAAGAACAAACCGTCTATAAACTAGCCTGTGCTGATGACAAAATTCAATATTCTTGACTTGATCCAAACTCAAAGTAATGGAAATAATTTGGTGCCAGTCAATTCTTCACCTTTGACTTGTAGTTCATAATTTCTAAGAACTTTATTTCTATTCTTAAGATTTCTAAAAGGAATTGTCATGGATCATGCCGTATGAAAAATTACTATTGGGTTAAAATTAAACGCTCTATAATTCTAGTTAAAATCCACCATCTCCGTTACACTGCAATGCTTATTTTGTGTAATACTTGTTTTTCACTATCCGTATGGTGTGAGGTGAACATGCTGTAATATGGTTGTTGTGATAAGGATTGCAGAAACTCTGTCAAATATGCCTGAAATATTAAAATAAATAAGTTAGACAAGTTTTTCAATATCATTCACGAATCAAAATTAAAATATATTAACCCTCTCTATGAATACTATTTGCAAAATCATGTGAATTCAATGAACCTAGTCAAAAGTGGCTTCGTAGTAATTGTTTTGAACAAGAAATTTTAAGATTGTTGGCTGTGTGGGTTCAAACCCCTGTCATTGTTTTCTTCAGCAAGAATCTTTACATTCATTGATAAGTACTGGTTGGGATTCAAGCTTATAGCTATCTACACATAAAATTCAAAAAGATTATTTATAAAAATAAACTTACTGGCTCATAGTAAGTCTTAACCAATTTTGGTTACTTTGACAGTCAACCAACCTCATAAATAATCTGAATATAATCAAACATCCTGCTCATAACTAATCTGGTTAACTTAGAATAACAACCTCCCTATAAATCCATCTGATTTACTGGATCACAATCAGCATCTACTAACATGTTAACTTATCTAGTTAACTGGTTTACTTAGAGTGACAACCTACTTGTACAGGTATCTGGTTAATTGGATAACTATCAGCATCTACCTACCTGGGATTCTATTTGGTTTACTGGATCACTGAGAATTACAACTTACCCATAAATCTATTTGGTTAATTGGATCACTTAGAAAAACAAATATTCATTTACCAATTAACTGGATCAAACAACGTACCTGTAAATCTAACTGGTTAACTGGATCATTACTTACCTGTAAATCTAACTGGTTAACTGAATCACTACTTACCTGTAAATCTAACTGGTTAACTGGATAAAACAACATACCTGTAAATCTAACTGGATCACTACTTACCTGTAAATCTAACTGGTTAACTGGATCACTGAGAGCATCAGGATCATCTTCCTCATCTTCTGCATCATCAATTAATGTTGAAAATTCATTTGAAAAGTCATCCAGTAGACTGGACAATGTCTGACCACTTAATTGTAAATCACCACAATCATCGTCGTCATCATCTTCCCAACCTTCATCCTGTAACATTATCTTGAATCTTAGTTTAAACATAGTTTTTTTATTCAGCAAATTTACAAGCATGTATTATTCTACATTATAATATACATAAACTGGAAAACAAGCATAACACTATTGTTAAGTTCTTTCCATGATGGATTTTTTATTTATTCTTTAATGTTATATTATCAGTGCATGTTTAACATTTCATTATTGATCAAAATTAACAAAATTTTGAATCTGATTTCATCATGAGCCTATCTGCACAATATGATCAGCCTGCACACCCATGTCATCTGCTCAACGTCTGCACAGTTTACTATTAAAATAAATGATGAATGATTTTCTCCGGATTCAAAGATGGACATGTCTGCAAATATGCACAACCAAGCAATTTGTCCATGATGTGGTGATGGAAGTTTTCACTCCCTATCACAGCAGTAAGCCACATTGAATTTACCAGAGCACAGTTCAGCAACTGCGTTCCTGGGTAGGCTGTCAAGAAGTTTACCAGTACTAGATGCCTTCACTATTGCAAGGAACCGATAACTTCTATATATGCAAGATAGAGTAACAGTGTGAATGTCCGTAGAAAGGATTTCATGATAAGTCACAGTGGAAGTGGCCTGCACATTTCGGGAATCGAAACAAGGTCATCCAACTCACAGTCCACTATTGAGCTATCCGTAAGGCAAAAAATAAAATATCTTCTCTATAATAATTCTACCTTACCACAAACACACAGCCAAAGCAAACAAATGAACAGTCAGTTTGACAAAAAACAATGATTACTGAAGTATAAATTTAATGTACATTACCTCTTCTTCAGGATCTTCTCCTTTCCGAGTGGACATACTTTGTTCTATCTGGTTAGATAACTCGTTTATCAACAGTTTATATATCTTAACAACTACTGGTATTGTTGTCCATTGCACTTGGGCTGAAATTAATCAAGATTAAAATCTCTTGTTTTCTTCTTTATTTTAGTCAAGATTAAGACCTAAGGTGTCCTTCTATGCATTATTTCAGGCATGATCTGGCATCTGAGTAGAATCACCAATGTTCTGTAAGCTAACTGGGTAGCTTCCTCACATGAAAGAATCCAAAGTCCGTGTTGGGATTCATGCCTACAGCGGTGAGGGGCAGGTGGTTGAATGACCTTAACCACTCGGCCAGGGACATCCTATTTATAACCTTAAAAAGAAGCATTAATCTATTGAGTATTTTATGCAATACTTAGAACCATTGAAGATACATCAGCACAGGAGAAAAAAGGCATCAAAATACATGCACATCAATCTCTAATTGTGTCAATGCATTTTGTTATTTTTACTTAAAAAAAGTTTTTTCATGGTAAATAAAGACCCACTAGACTTCTTATGCAGAGTGAGTATAGACCGTGAGCATGGTATCAAGTATGCCTTGAGACAAAAATCTGAATGCTAAAATGGTTAAAAATATTTGTCAAAATCAATTCAAATATGATAAACAATGTCAATGGTGAATTCAACACCATTATAACTGTAAAGAAAATTTGACTTATATATACAAGCTTTACAATGTTTAATTGGTTTCCAAAGCAAACCATCAGTTTAAAATTCACAAAGACACTCTAGCTTTAGTGGTAGAAGGAAACCTCGGGTGCCCTTCTTGTATTATTTCAGACAAAAGCAGGCACCTAAGTCTTATGAAACAATACTTACATTTTGACCTAGTTCTAGGACCATTACTGGTTGAGGTAATAACTTCATCACCGTCCACCATTATATCCTTCAATCTAACATCATTGTTGGTTATAGTGTGCTGTAGTAACTTACTTAATGCCACAACCCTACATGTACAAGATCAACATTTATATAAAATCCTCTTATACACTGATTTTTTTGTATGCATGCTTTATTTCATGACATTTTGTTTTACTGTAAAAAGTGATATCTAAGCAAACAAATGAACCATAACTCATGTTCATGTCAGGTTTGAGGTAAAGTTATACACAGACCCATAAAACAATCTTTATTAATAAAACAATCTTTATTACGTCTGATGACTTCATTTTAGAACCATAAGCATTTAAGAACAAATTTGAACAATCTTTCAGATTATATTACCTAGTAAATCAACAGTTACATTCTAAATATACAAAATAAAATAAATATACTCCTTAAATTCATCTATACAATTCACATACAGTATTTTAATATCCTAATGCGACACATTTTCTTTTTAAATCTGAAGCGCATACAAATGCAATCTTACAATAGTCCTAAATTTAGCACTGTCATTTATTAAGTCCAAATCTTATCAACTATATATCAATATCAGGCAACAAATTGACACATCAATATATCTTGTATCTTGTATATTATATAAATTATCTCACTTTCATACATCAATGTTGTTCTATCAATGACAACTATACCTAAATTAAATGTTATCATGATTACTGCAACTTACATAACTTTCCTTTCATATGCACCATAGAAGAGGTGCTGTCTGGCACACCATTCTTTAAGTACAAATTCTAATGCTGGTTTTCCCATAGGGTCAGGTACGCTGGTGAGAAATTCTAACACAGCTTCCATCTGGTCATACATCAAGCGTGCAAATATCACCAATAATGACTGCAAAACAACAAGAAATATACCTGATAATCTCTGCTATCTGACCACAGTTCACTATTGAAATAAATATGGCTTTATTACAAAATACACTAAAAATTATTTAAAACTATATCTAAAAAGATCCAATTTTCAATTTCATTGTCCAAAAACTTCCTTCTGAAAAACAACGACACAATGTTTTAATTTGTTTTTACAACAATATTGTTCAGTTGAAGATTTTTGAAAAAAAAAAAAAAAAAATGTTTGCTAAGAACAGAAGTATCACATTAATTCAATACAAATGAAAGTAGAAATTCACAAATTTTTAACCTTGCTAATTAATTATTCTGAAATGTCGATTTTGCAAAACTTTAACATTGCGAAATTTTTTTTATTTCACGGTAAGTCATGGAAACAGGACAGTTTCACAGGTACCAAGACCACTTCAGACAGAAGCAGGCACTAAGATAGATAGTCCAAAGCAAGATTCAAGCCCAGTGGTTATGCACATGACATTTGAAGTGTGCTATAGTATTCACTCAGCCAAAATGGTCAAAATGTATTTATTGTCACACTTGAATACATTTCAAGACTTTTTTTACCACTAATACTAATGATAAAGAGAACAGAAGAAATTGCCAGTCCAAATAGGCATCCTTAAAAAATCAATTGTAACAACACACTTAAAACCTAACCTGCCGAGACTAAAGCCCCAGTCACATTAGAGCTTACGACCAGTAAAGACCAGTTCACGATCACCAGTGACCTCTGGTCGCAGACAATCTTTAAAACGTCTTATGACGGTCATCTGTGATCTTTGACAGTCGCAGGTTATCTTATTTATGTCCCACGACCAATTTCAGTTGTAGAGAGGTTGTTGAGCTTGCACGAAAAACTTTCTTGCGATCAAACAGGTCGCTAGTGATCTTATAAGGTCTTAGGCTGTCGCAGTCGTTCGGAAGTGTGACAATCTTACAACAGTCTTTACAAATTGCCACTAGTCACTGATAATCTTGAGTAGTCTTTAGTAATCATGTGATAGTCGTACGACAAATTTGTAGGTGATCCCATGACAGGTCACAGGTTGTCGTAAGTATTCCCACACAATCTTGAGACCATTGTACGTTTGCTTATGACCTGTCGTGCAATTGTCAATGATAACTTGTCTTAGGATAGTCGCAGAAGTAAATTTATCTGTGCAAAAAGGGTTTTGGTCGCAGACAATCGCTGATGATCGTCAGTTTTACAAGTTGCCGGTGGTCGCAAGTAATCATAACCTCTAGTGTGACTGGGGTTAAAAAAGTAACAAGCCCTTGCAAGCCAACATTCATGCCAGCCTACACATCCTTGCAGTCTCACCAGGCTATATAATGTTGCTAGCTTTTGTATTTTGATATTGAAATCCCTTCCACTTCAAATGAAATGTTCCAAATTGACAGCAGGGCTAGTCTATGTCACAAATTCAGCAGGTTACGAATAAAGTAATCACAACTCATACCTGCATCACACTCAGGGTCTCTGTCTGCTGCATCTTGCTCAATACTGCCCGTAAGATCAAGTCCATCTTCTCACCGAGCTGGTGACCTACTTTTATCAACACCACCGTAACTAAGCGACCAACAAAAGAAGCTGTATATTCCGAGGTTTTGGGGTCGAGTAACTTGGAAATTACTTGTATAATGTATGTTAAGCCAGAGTTTCCTGAAATCAATAAAAGCAGGGTAAGAGAAATAATCAAATTTTAGAAAAATCACTGATTGATTAAATATGACCAATGAAGTATTATTCTAAAATCAATGCTTTGAAAATTTTCATTAGATTATATAGTTGTTCAATTTAATATAAGATCTACTTTTTTAACTGAAAATAGATGGTAATAATATCACTTTTTTGGCGAAAATTTTGTCATATCTTTGTTGAATACTTTCAATCAAAAGAATTTTATGCAAAATCTGGTAATTTACATTCTTTTCTGAATAATGTAATTGCGTATTCATTAGTACATTCACAGTCACATACCCTGTTCATCATGCCACTGGGCAACTTGATCCAAGGCCACTGACGCATAGGCTCGTATACACTCTCCACCACTCTGGAATAAAACATGCCTTATATAACATTTAATACCATTATAACTAATGATTTATTTCACTAGAAAAAGAAGTGGTTCTGAACAATTTCACTTCAAAAGACTCCACTGAGTTTTTTTTTTCTTCCTGATATTAAGGGACTGAAAAAAAATCTTTCATGTATCATTCCCTAACTCTTTTTTTTTCCCAGAAAATTTATTCCAATTGTGAAATATAATCCGAAACTAAAAAGCATTTCAGAGCTTTTAACACAAATTTGACTAACAAAAACACGAATTTCATTTTATTTTTCAGTTGACTTTTTAGTAATCTTTTGCATATTTGCCCCTGCTGATTGATGTAAAGAATTCAAACATTATGATTTTAGGCTTTTTGGGTTAATTTCAATCAAACTAAACATTTAACACTTTAAAGTCCATTTGGCCTTGGAAATGATACTGCCATCATTTTTTAAAAGCTTTCAATTTTAGTGACTTGTTTTTAGAAAGTTATTTGTTGCAAGATATCGGATCCATCTTTTGCTACTTTTGTGTTTTGGTAATACAGTAAGAGTGATAATTAGGACAGTTAAAGTGATAAAGTATTACGTATGGAATTAAAAATACCACTTTGTTTAAATTATAATACCTTTGATACTAATTAATCTACATTCAGTGCATTTTTCTTCTGCTCATAAGCATCTTACATGTTTTTTTTTTGTTTTTTTTTTTTTTATATTTGGGTTTTACGTCACATCGAGACAGTAAAGGTCATATCGCGACATTCCAGCTTTACTGGTGGAGGAAGACCTCAAGTGCCCTTCCGTGCATTCAGGCACGAACGGGCACCTGAGTAGAACCACCGACGTTCCGTAAGCTAGCTGGATAGCTTCCTCACATGAAAGAATCCAAAGTCCCTGCAAGGATTCGAACCCACAGCGGTGAGGGGCAAGTGGTTTGAAGTCAACGACCTTAACCACTCGGCCACGGACGTGCCTTACATGTTTTAAATCTATTATTACAACACTATTAAAACATGTTTACCCTTTCAACAGAAAAAAATGTCATTAATTTCTATGGCTTAATGTGCCTTTAATGTAACATCAATTCAAATTTAGTTATTTTACCTGCATTGTAGAGTTATCATCAGTATTGAGTGTACAGTGAGCAGCCGCGGGGAAAGCACTCATCAGTTCATCAGATATTGGCACTTTACTACTTCGTACAATAGTCTCCAACATATCTAGAGCCACCTAGATGACAGTTTAACAAAAGCATCTTATCATTTATACAATGCTAAACCAACTGACAAAAACTTGCCTTTGTCACCAGTACATGTCCAGGCCCAGCCTGCATATCCACTCAGCCTAAATAAGCTTGATACTGTTTGTAACTCATTTCTAATATTTTATATATATATCTTACACTTAAAATGACAGGTGCTTGAAACAAACTTTGTTTATGTTCTATATACTATAATATACATATATAGGCCGATTATGTAAAATATTTGATTATGTGACTAGCGCCTGCGCCTAAAATTGAACAATTTCAAATTCAAAGCAGGTCTGATTAATTATATCAATTTAGCTCAAAAAGTGTCAAACAAGGTGGTTAATTTTAAGCAAAATTAGCATTTAGAAATGATTTATCAAAGACATCATCACCAAACTTACTAAAATCTCACAAGAGCGATCAGTAATCACATGTGTCGCCTCATAATGGCCAATTTCATGTTGGGACAAATTTTGTGACAGACGGACAGACAGACGGACAGTGCACAACTAGACTTGGTACTGATCAATCATGTAAAGTTTGGATAAAATTGCACCAGTAGCTTATGAGGAGTAGTCCGGACAAGCTTTTGCGTATCTGGCAACACACAGAAAAAAACACCTTTTTATCAAAGGGCCATAACTCAGCCAAAAATCATTCAACCGGAAAACCCGTGCAATATGCGCAAGGACTTGAGCTACAGATCAATCCTGTAAAGTTTCATTGAAATTGCATAAGTGGTATAAGAGATCTAGTCCGAACAAACTTTAAAAATAAAAATTATTAAAGGGCCATAACTCTTACAAAAATCATTGAACTGGAAAATGCTGACAATATGCACAACTACACTTGGTACTGATCATTCCTGTAAAGTTTGAATGAAATTGCACCAGTAGTTTATGAGGAGTAGTCCGGACAAGCTATTGTGTATCTGGCAACACACAGAAAAAAACACCTTTTTATCAAATGGCCATAACTCTGCCAAAAATCATTCAACCGGAAAACCCTTGCAATATGCGCAAGGACTTGAGTTACAGATCAATCCTGTAAAGTTTCATTGAAATTGCATTAGTGGTATAAGAGAAGTAGTCCGAACAAACTTTAAAATTAAAAATTATTAAAGGGCCATAACTCTGACAAAAATCATTGAACCGGAAAATGCTGACAATATGCACAACTAGACTTGATACTGATCATTCCTGTAAAGTTTGGATGAAATTGCACCAGTAGTTTATGAGGGGTAGTCCGGACAAGTTTTGTGACGGACGGACGGATAGACAGACAGACGGACAGAGAAGTGATCCCTATATGTCGCCACTACTCCGTAGAGGCGACACAATAATAACTTATGAAATATTTATAGAGAGGACAGGTGGCCTAGTGGTTAAGGTGTCTGCTTCTAAAGCCAGGGATCATGGGTTCCAGCCCTAACTGGGTCACGACCATGTTTCCTCAAAAACGCCAGTAATGGTTGGTTCCAGGAAGTGGACTTGAAAGTGATCAATATAAGTTGCAAGAACTTGTTTTGCAATTGAGCTTAAATAAATATGTTTAAACCAAATATTTACACTTAAGATGAAGGCTGACTGCCTTTAAAAGTGTAACATCTCAGAATACAGTTGGTATTACAGATCTTTTGTGATTTTCATAAACAGTCAGTTTCTACAGTAATAATGCCAAAAGACAGACAAACGTCTTACACTTACAGATGGCAAACCAACGGCAACTTTATCTGGACTAGCCTGTAGTATACTGACAATGGTAGGTAACAATCTATGTTGTAACGGACCCATACAACTGTCATTTAATGCCAATTCCTTGAAGATCTCCTGAACTATACTGGTTACTACAGGATCTGAAAAATATCAACTTTACTCTTACCACACTGAATATCTTACATGGAATCTTTTAATCTGAACAAAAGCATTCTCAAAGTTCAACAAGTAATATGTGAATTAAATTCAAGCACTATTCAAGATTTTTTGTAAGTACACTTCTCATTTTCACAAGTCTTGAGATAATTTTCCTGCAAACAATAAGTTTCAAGCAAAGAATACTATCAAACAGCACATTGTAAACTTCTGACACCACAGTCATAATCCTGCATTTTCCTTTCTCTCTTCTAAGGCTTCTCAGTGCAATTTCAATATTTCCCATATCATCTTTAATCTTAATGCATACCAAGCACTACCCGGCAATGGGCCGTTAAAACATCCCTTGATTTTATCACCAATACCCACCACTACATGGCAATGGATCTCTCAAATATCACTCGATTTTATAACCCATCATACTTTTTCATTATCATGATTATTCTTGAATACTAGAAGAACTTATCACAAGAATATTTTTAAAACTTACCACTAGAATATTTTAAGAACACAGCTATTGTCAGAGGTGTGACTTTTGACTCACATGATGCAGTGAATGCTTTATCGACCTGTAATATTTCAATATCAATTGTTACCTGTGAACACAATGGCTGATCAAAAGAATGTTAAATTTCTCATACATATATATCATCAAAAGTATCATGAATAAATACACCTTATAATAATATATGGTAAGAGTGCTGTTAAAATGCATATTGAAAGATGCTGTATTTTCTGCAAAAATAAATGTAGGCATGTTTTTAATCATTACCATGCTAAATATAGCATCTTTCAATCTGGATGAAACCATTCATTATTTTTGGGGATAATTTCAAAATCAGTTTATGGTCTGACTGAATTGGACAGACAACAATCAGATGGTCTGCTCTTATTTCACAGGTAGCTGATGGCACAATCAAGGTTAGCAAGATATTATATAATATACCAAACAATGTAATACTGAACCAGTGTCATATTCCATATCTTCTATATTTTGCAATATTCAGTCAGGGTGGTAAATATACATGATGTGATAAGTCAATCCGGGCCTCTTATTGTTAGAAGCTGGAGTGACTTGCTTATATCACCATTGAAGTCAGTTAAGTCTTCATACCTGTATTTAGTCTGACAGAACTCTCAACTCATTGTTGCTTAAATTTTGCCATTATTTAGATTGTGAAATCCCTCATTAATGAACAGTTCATATCATAAGCAAGGTAGGTCAATTTCAAAATTTCAGCAAAGTAAAACATTTAAATATAGATTATAAGATAATAAAGTTTACAAATATCACAACATAATCTCACTTACAGATAGAACTATTGACAATGTTTCTAAACACAATGACAAAACATCGGAGGAAAATTGTGTTGCGACATTAACAAGTCCCTCTGTGATGTTTGGCAAGAAGGGTACTAGAAGTTGAGTATTTTCTGAGGTTTTCAGGAAGTCACAGTAACCGTATACTGCCCTGATAGCAGAAATTCGGATCACAGGAGGCTGTGTCGGGTGAATTCCTCCAACTGTTGCCTGCAAACATCTGAAACAAAAAAGAAAATACATATTAAGTTATCAATGAATTTTGGTTTCAGTATTAATTTTTAAAAGGAAGTACCAAATCAGCAAAAAGCTGTATTTAACAGAAAGGTGCAAAGTGCTGTTGCAGATATCTAAACTGAACCTGACAATGAATATAAGAACTAGACATGCCACGAAAACAGCCATTGCTAGAATATTATTCTTGCATTTTTCATATAATAATAAGTTAGAATTTTAAAAGAGAAACAACAAAAAATTTTTCATGAAAGAATTTACAATTTCACTGATATCATTGAAACGATGTCATCCGTAAACATATGACATGTTCAACAAGCAATTATCATAGTATTGCAAGCAATCCATAAGTCCCCTACCGGTAAGAGCCCAAGCAACATTCTGATGGGCCATTGGCCATTCACTTAGGTTCCTATTTTAAGTAAATTTGTTGAAAAAGTTCTTTAAAAATGATCACAGGAAACAGTTTTTATGTACAGACAGACGGACTGAAGGACACTCTAAAGTTATTTTTTAAACATCCCTGTTATCAAAATATAACATTTTTAAAATCCTATCATGATTGAAGAAGTTGGAGTAAAAATTACCAATTTCTCAAACAAGAGGGCCATGATGGCCCTGGATCGCTCACCTGACACAACCGCATTCAAGCAATGTCTTAAACAAGCATCATGACCAAGTTTGATGCGACTGAGTCAAACATGTGACCTCTAGTGTGTTATAAAGATTTTTCCATATTTGGGCAATGTGACCTAATTTTTGACTGGACACGACCCATATTCAAACTTGACCTAGAAATCATCAAAACAACCTTCCTGACCGATTTCCAGGAAATTTGGATCAAAACTGCAGCCACTAGAGTGTTAAAAAGATTTTTCTATTTTTAGCTCCTGTGACCTAGTTTTTGACCAGACATGACCAATCTAAGCACTTGACCCAGAAAACATCAAAACAACATTCTTGACAAATTTCCTGAATATTTGAATAAAAACTGCAGCCACTAGAGTGTAAACAAGCTTTTTCTATTTTTAACTCCTGTGACCTAGTTTTTGACCTGAGATGGCCCATCTTCGAACTTGACCTAGAAATCATCAAAACAACCTTCCTGACAAATTTCCAGAATATTTGAATCAATACTGCAGCCACTAGAGTGTTAACAAGCTTTTTCTATGTTTAGCTCCTGTGACCTAGTTTTTGACCGGAGATAACCCATCTTCGAACTTGACCTAGACATCATCAAAACAACCTTCCTGACAAATTTCAAGAATATTTGGATGAAAACTGCAGCCCCTAATGTGTTAACAAGCTTTTCTATTTTTAGCTCCTGTGACCTAGTTTTTGACCTGAGATGACCCATCTTCGAACTTGACTTAGATATCATCAAAACAACCTTCTTGACAAATTTCCAGAACATTTAGATGAAAACTGCAGCCATTAGAGTGTTAACAAGCTTTTTCTATTTTTAGCTCCTGTGACCTAGTTTTTGACCTGAGATGACCCATCTTCGAACTTGACCTAGAAATCATCAAAACAAAACTTTTCTGACAAATTTCCAGAATGTTTGGATGAAAACTGCAACCATTAGAGTGTTAACAAGCTTTTTCTATTTTTAGCTCCTGTGACCTAGTTTTTGACCAGACATGACCCATCTTCGAACTTGACCTAGAAATCATTAAAACAACCTTCCTGACAAATTTCCAGAATATTTTAATCAAAACTGCAGCCACTAGAGTGTTAACAAGCTTTTTCTATTTTTAGCTCCTGTGACCTAGTTTTTGACCGGTGATAACCCATCTTCGAACTTGACCTGAAATCATCAAAACAACCTTCCTGACAAATTTCCAAAATATTTGGATGAAAACTGCAGCCACTAGAGTGTTAACAAGCTTTTTCTATTTTTAGCTCCTGTGACCTAGTTTTTGACCAGACATGACCCATCTTCAAACTTGACCTAGATATCATCAAAACAACCTTCCTGACAAATTTCCAGAATATTTGGATGAGAACTGCAGCCACTAGAGTGTTAACAAGCTTTTTCTATTTTTAGCTCCTGTGACCTAGTTTTTGACCGGACATTACCCATCTTCCAACTTGACCTAGATATCATCAAAACAACCTTCCTGACAAATTTCAAGAATATTTGGATGAAAAAACTGCAGCCACTAGAGTGTTAACAAACTTTTTCTATTTTTAGCTCCTGTGACCTAGTTTTTGACCGGAGATGATCCATCTTCGAACTTGACCTAGATATTATCTAAGCAACCTTCCTGACAAATTTCCAGAATATTTGGATGAAAACTGCAGCCACTAGAGTGTTAACAAGCTTTTTCTATTTTTAGCTCCTGTGACCTAGTTTTTGACCAGACATGATCCATCTTTAAACTTGACCTAGATATCATCTAAACAACCTTCCTGACAAATTTCCAGAATATTTGGATGAAAACTGCAGCCTATAGAGTGTTAACAAGCTTTTTCTATTTTTAGCTCCTGTGACCTAGTTTTTGACCAGACATGACCCATCTTCGAAACTTGACCTAGATAAAATCAAAACAACCTTCCTGACAAATTTCCAAAATATTTGGATGAAAATTGCAGCCACTAGAGTGTTAACAAGCTTTTTCTATTTTTAGCTCCTGTGACCTAGTTTTTGACCAGACATGATCCATCTTCAAACTTGACCTAGATATCATCTAAACAACCTTCCTGACAAATTTCCAGAATATTTGGATGAAAACTGCAGCCTATAGAGTGTTAACAAGCTTTTTCTATTTTTAGCTCCTGTGACCTAGTTTTTGACCGGAAATGACCCATATTTTATCTTGACATAGAAATCATTAAAATAACCTTCCTGACCGATTTCCAGGAAATTTGGATCAAAACTGCAGCCACTAGAGTGTTAACAAGCTTTTTTTCTACTTCTAGGCCTTGTGGCCTAGTTTTTGACTGGAGATAACCCATATTCGAACTTGACCTAGAAATAATCAAAACAACATTCCTGACCAATATTTAAGATATTTGGATCAAAACGGCAGCAACTAGAGTGTTAACAAGATTTTTCTATTTTTTACATCATGTGACCTAGTTATTGACCGTAAATGACCCATCTTCGAACTTGACCTAGATATCATTAAAACAACCTTCCTGACAAATTTCCAGAATATTTGTATGAAAACTGCAGCCTCTAGAGTGTTAACAAGCTTTTTCTATTTTTAGCTCCTGTGACCTAGTTTTTGACCCGGAGATAACCCATCTTCGAACTCGATCTGTATTTCATTGAGACAAACATTCTGACAAAGTTTGATGATGATCCAATCAAAACTGTGACTGCTAGACTGTTAACAACCCAATTATTAGAGTGTTAACAAGCTTTTTCTATTTTTAGCTCGTGACCTAGTTTTTGACCGGAGATGACCCATCTTCGAACTTGACCTAGATATCATCAAAGCAACCTTCCTGACAAACTTCCAGAATATTTGTATGAAAACTGCAGCCTCTAGAGTGTTAACAAGCTTTTTCTATTTTTAGCTCCTGTGACCTAGTTTTTGACCCGAGATAACCCATCTTCCAACTCGATCTGTATTTCATTGAGACAAACATTCTGACAAAGTTTGATGATGATCCAATCAAAACTGTGACTGCTAGACTGTTAACAACCCAATTGTTAGAGTGTTAACAAGCTTTTTCTATTTTTAGCTCGTGACCTAGTTTTTGACCGGAGATGACCCATCTTCGAACTTGACCTAGATATCATTAAAACAACCTTCCTGACAAATTTCCAGAATATTTGTATGAAAACTGCAGCCTCTAGAGTGTTAACAAGCTTTTTCTATTTTTAGCTCCTGTGACCTAGTTTTTGACCCGAGATAACCCATCTTCGAACTCGATTTGTATTTCATTGAGACAAACATTCTGACAAAGTTTGATGATGATCCAATCAAAACTGTGACTGCTAGACTGTTAACAACCCAATTGTTGACGACGAACGACGCACAACGCACGACGCACGACGACGGACGCCGGACATAGCCCCATCACTATACCTCACCATGACCACTTTGTGGTCAGGTGAGCTAAAAAAAGTCAAAGTTCAAAAGGGGCATAATTCTGGAAATAGTCTTGCTAGAGTATTGAACACTCAAAAATGTTGAGTGACAATAAGAAACATTTATATGAAGTTTGAAGTAGATACATTCAGAAAAAGAAGTTATTAAAAAAAACAAGGTTTTTTTCATGAAAATTTTAAGTTCAAGGGAGGTAATTCTGATAAATTTTGTGCTAGAGTTGTAAACCTTGTCACATATGATGTGGTTGATGACAAGCAACTTATATTTAAAGTTTGAAGAAAATACCTTAAGAAATAAAGAACTTATAGTGAAAAAACTTAAAAACTAGAATCAGAAATCTTGAAATTCAGTCTATTTGTTGCCATAGCAACCAGAATTTTCAACATAGGAAGATAAAAAAGGATGTGCATAATTTCCATACTGTCATCTACCCATATGTCAAGTTTCATAAACATATTTTCAGTACTTTTTGTGTTATCACTGGATCCAGGTTATGTGTAAAATTTGCCTATTTTCAGTCTATTTGTTGCCATAGCAACCAGTATTTTCAACATAGGAAGAAAAGAAAAACGTGCATAATCTCCATACTGCCATCTATCCATATATCAAGTTTCATAAAAATATTTTCAGTACTTTTTGCGTTATCGCGGGATCCAGGTTATGTGTAAAATTTGCCATATTTTCAGTCTATTTGTTGCCATAGCAACCAGAATTTTCAACATAGGAAGAAAAGAAAAAGACGTGCATAATCTCCATACTGCCATCTATCCATATATCAAGTTTCATTAAAATATCTTCAGTACTTTTTGCGTTATCGCGGGATCCAGTTTTGTGGACAGACGGACTGACGGACGGACAAACGGACGGACTGACGGATGGAGGGTAAACCTAAAGTCCCCTCCAGTAAACCGGTAGGGGACTAATAAAGCAGAATTACATTTAGGTGTAAAATGACAGTTTTCAATTTTCCAGCACTCGCGTAGATACTGTAAGATCCAGTCTGATACACAAGAATTTTTTTTTTAACTAATTCCAAAAGTGTTTAAGTTATCTTTATTTCATAGCTAAATCTTTTGTCCACAAGTTCCAAAAACTTCTACACCTTTATTGACAGTAACTTTTATTTCCTCTCTGCTCCACTTTCAATGCACTGTGTGACCTACCTTTGAAGAAGTTCTGTATTCATACCCTCACAGTATCTACTAGCTGTCCATAGACACCTTCCTATCAGGAATGGTGATACTGAAAAAGATTAACGTTTCATTACTTAATAATAAAACCATTTCTAGTGGTTTACATTTTTTATTTTTAAGTAAGACAAACTTGCTTTATTTTTAGAGGTAAAAAATTCTGATATTTAAGTAACACAATTTCAAGAGGACCAAAATTTATACACTTGAGAAAGACATTATTACGGCAGTTTTTTTTTATCTGGTGATTTTAATGTATTTTGGGTCATATCTAACCAGTCAGTCCACCTAACCAGATTTCCTGTATACAGTAGAACTTCTATGAGTCGAACTTCGATTAGTCGATTTTCTCGATGTGTCGAAGTAAAATGAAAGTCCCGATTTTTTCTCTTATATATTCCATATAAAAAACTTTTTATGAGTCGAGATTTTGTGTGTCGAATTTTTCGATGTGTCGAAGTTTTTTCATGGTCCGTATAGAATAAATCTAGAACAATTTACCACAAATAAGTCGAAGTCCTTCGATTATTTTGACACCTTCGATCTCGAGACATTTTTCACACCTTTTCTTGCCGCGAAGACGATTTCCGATCAACTTAAGTGACACGTGTTAATTACACAGCCAAGTGTTCAAACAACCTTTGAATGCGTTTAAATGTGTGAAAAAATGCTTTAATCGTTACTAATTTAATTGCCGTAGCGGTATTTGAAAGTGCATGTAAACAGTAAGAACAAACATACTTCGTGACCCGGTGTCGCGTGTTAATCACACGCTAAAATATTTACTATAAGCTGGTTAAGTTATTTCCCTTTCGAATTGTTACGCCTTTTGTAACTTCATTGTATACGTCAACAGGTAGTTCAAATTATTAGCCGTGAAAAAGTAATTAACATGTCATATTTATCATTGCATAAAGTAAACTAGAAATGTGTCATCATGCCACGGATGCCCCCGCATGCAGCCAAAATTTCAGATGTTATAATATTTAGTTCCAAATTTGTTTGCACAAATAATTTTTTTCATTTTAGTTCAAAGCCCTTAAAACTTTTCAATGTTAACACAAACCATTTTCATACAATGTTCAAGGCACTGAAATTATTCAGTCTTAACCTTTTGAAAATAGCATATTTCATATTTGTAGCCAAAATAATGGCTACATTACATTTCGGTGCTGAAAACTGAAAGTTCAAAATTTTACAACATTCAAGAAAGATAAGTTTGTCCAAATCATTGAACCACGACCAAATTCAAACTTAAACTGCTTATTCCTAAGATGTATCTATATTATTTTCAAAGTGAAAGGACATAACTCTGCCAAAAAGTCATCGAACCATGACCAATTTCCAACTTGACCTGCCCATTCCTTTGACATATCCATATGTCAAATTTGAGTAGTTGGGTAGATAATAACAGAAAACTGTAAATTTCATATTATTTTCAAAGTGAAAGGGCATTACTCTGCCAAAAATCATTGAACCATGACCAAATTCCAACTTGGCCTGGACATTTCAAAAATATATCCATATGTCAAATTTGAGTTGAATGTGTTGTACCATTGGGGAGATAATAAACAGAAACTGAAAATTTCATATTATTTTCAAAGTGAAAGGGGCATAACTCTGCCAAAAATCATTGAACCATAACCAACTTTGAACTTGACCTGCGCATTCCTGTGACGTATCCATATGTCAAGTTGAGTTAAAAGTGTTGACCATTGGGGAGATAATGACCGGAAACTGAAAATTTCATATTATTTCCAAAGTGAAAGGGGCATAACTCTGCCAAAAATCATTGAACCATGACCAAATTCCAACTTGGCCTGGGCATTCCAAAAATATATCCATATGTCAAATTTGAGTTGAATGTGTTGTACCATTGGGGAGATAATAAACAGAAACTGAAAATTTCATATTATTTTCAAAGTGAAAGGGGCATAACTCTGCCAAAAATCATTGAACCATAACCAACTTTGAACTTGACCTGCGCATTCCTGTGACGTATCCATATGTCAAGTTTGAGTTAAAAGTGTTGTACCATTGGGGAGATAATGACCGGAAACTGAAAATTTCATATTATTTTCAAAGTAAAAGGGGCATAACTCTGCCAAAAATCATCGAACCATGACCAAATTCGAACTTGACCTGTATTTTCTCACGACATATCCATATGTCAAATTTGAGTTGAATGTGTGCAACCGTTACTAAGATAATGAACGGAAACTGATGATGACGGAATGACAGAATGACGGAATGACGGAAGGACGGAATGACGGAAGGACGGAACAGGGTAACACTATATGCCCCGGCCATTACATGGCGGGGGCATAAATATCAAATTAGTAAATGAAAGAAAACATGAAATAGGTTACGTTATATATCTTATAATTAGGGCTAGTCACAGATTGAAATTTTGGCATGGAATTCAGAACGATTCATGAGTCGAAGTCCCGATGTGTCGAAGTTTTTACGCAAGTCCCTCCAACTTCGACTTACCGAAGTTCTACTGTATCTATAATGGAACAGAGTTACAGACAAATTTTTTTATTATTTATGTAAAGATCGTTGTTTGTGGAACATCCCGGAATCCCTGCAGCGAGCTTTTAGTATGATTTAACAAAACAGAATCAGACAGAACCTAGCGTTGCATTCAACAATTCAACATCCGTTTTGTCCACCGACAAACACAGGGGAATTATTTCGTGCTCTGTTTTACTAGTGAAACTTGAAAAATGGTTTCAAAAGAATAAAAAGTTGAATTGAATTGAAATTTGATTATTTTCTGCTAGACGAGTATTTCTGAGAGATTTACTCGTCTGGAATCAATTTTTACTCGTATTTATGAGCGGACAAGTGGATTTGTCAACCCTGTTAATTAAGTAACTACCAATTTCTATTTTAGTGACTGACTACTTATCCCACATCATTTCTGAATCAGCAGTGAGAGACGAATGACCATTAAACTAAATGTCTGAGATCAATTGTTATAGAGAAACTTTGCCTTGCCAGAGGATCAAACCAGTGACCCCTGGATTATAAATTTGATTCTCCCCCTATTCAGCCAAGCATGTGGAATAATTTAGCAACTAAAATTAAGCCTCGCCCAAAATTAGCTAGTGACCCCTGGATTATATATCCAATTCCCTCCCTATTGAGCTAAGCAGGCGGACTAATTTAGCAACTTGAGCAAGACAAAGTTACTAGTAATCAGAAGGACTTCACAACAGCATGCCTTTAAAATTTTAATGGAATGAAATATAACTTGTATTATTCAGTCCCATACCTGATAAATTTAAATCTGTTAGAACAACATTTTCTAAGAAGGCTGAAATATCAAATTGCACTCTCCCCGACTTTACTGTGTCTATCACAAGGCTTCGTACAGTTCCTAGAGCAAACATACAGGACTCGTGAATCTTCCACCTGAAATAACCCAGAAAATCATAATGAAATACAAGCAATTATCATAGTATTGCAAGCAATCCATAAGTCCCCTACCGGTAAGAGCCCAAGCAACATTCTGAAGGGCCATTGGCCATTCACTTAGGTTCCTATTTTAAGTAAATTTGTTGAAAAAGTTCTTTAAAAGTGATCACAGGAAACAGTTTTTATGTACAGACAGACGGACTGAAGGACACTCTAAAGTTATTTTTTAAACATCCCTGTTATCAAAATATAACATTTTTAAAATCCTATCATGATTGAAGAAGTTATAGTAAAAACAAGCAATTATCATAGTATTGCAAGCAATTCATAAGTTCCCTACCGGTAAGAACCCCATCAACATTCTGAAGGGCCATTTGCCATTCACTAATGTTTCAATTTTTTTCTATTTTAAGTAAATTTGTTGGAAAAGTTCTTTAAAAGTGATCACAGGAAACAGTTTTTATGAACAGGCGGACTGAAGGACACTCTAAAGTTAATATTTGAAACACCCCTGTTACCAAAATATAACATTTTTGTTATATTTGCCATGTTTTAAGCCTATTTGTTGCCATGGCAACCAATTTTTTTCAAAATAGGAAGAAAAGAAGACATGCATAATCTCCAGACTGCCATCTACCCATATGTCAAGTTTCATAAAAAATATTTCCAGTACTTTTTGAGTTATCACTGGATTCAGTTTATGTGTAAAATTTGCCATATTTTCAGTCTATGTGTTGCCATAGCAACATGAATTTTCAACATAGGAAGAAAAGAAAAAGACGTGCATAATCTCCAGACTGCCATCTACCAATATTATAAGTTTCATAAAAATATTTCCTGTACTTTTTGCGTTATCATTGGATCCAGTTTATGTGTAAAATTTGCCATATTTTCAGTCTATTTGTTGCCATAGCAACCAGAATTTTCAACATAGGAAGAAAAGAAAAAGACGTTTTGCAAGCAATCCATAAGTCCCCTACCGGTAAGAGCCCAAGCAACATTCTGAAGGGCCATTGGCCATTCACTTAGGTTCCTATTTTAAGTAAATTTGTTGAAAAAGTTCTTTAAAAGTGATCACAGGAAACAGTTTTTATGTACAGACAGACGGACTGAAGGACACTCTAAAGTTTTTTTAAACATCCCTGTTATCAAAATATAACATTTTAAAATCCTATTCATGATTGAAGAAGTTATAGTAAAAACAAGCAATTATCATAGTATTGCAAGCAATTCATAAGTTCCCTACCGTAAGAACCGTCCATCAAACATTCTGAAGGGCCATTTGCCAATTCACTTAATGTTTCAATTTTTTCTCTATTTTAAGTAAATTTGTTGGAAAGTTCTTTAAAAGTGATCACAGGAAACAGTTTTTATGAACAGGCGGACTGAAGGACACTCTAAAGTTAATATTTGAAAACACCCCTGTTACCAAAAATATAACATTTTTGTTATATTTGCCATGTTTTAAGCCTATTTGTTGCCATGGCAACCAATTTTTTTCAAAAATAGGAAGAAAAGAAGACATGCATAATCTTCCAGACTGCCATCTACCCATATGTCAAGTTTCATAAAAATATTTCCAGTACTTTTTGAAGTTATCACTGGATTCAGTTATGTGTAAAATTTGCCATATTTTCAGTCTATGTGTTGCCATAGCAACATGAATTTTCAACATAGGAAGAAAAGAAAAAGACGTGCATAATCTCCAGACTGCCATCTTCCCAATATTATAAGTTTCATAAAAATATTTCCTGTACTTTTTGCGTTATCACTGGATCCAGTTTATGTGTAAAATTTGCCATATTTTCAGTCTATTTGTTGCCATAGCAACCAGAATTTTCAACATAGGAAGAAAAGAAAAAGACGTGCATAATCTCCATACTGCCATCTATCCATATATCAAGTTTCATTAAAATATTTTCAGTACTTTTTGCGTTATCGAGGGATCCAGTTTTGTGGACGGACGGACTGACGGACGGACGTACCAAAATTTGATGTTTATGAGGCAAATGAGCTCATAAACACCACCTGGACCAACGTCCATAAGCAAAATAAGCTCATAAAAACAAAAAAAACTCTAAATTTTAAATATTATGAGTTTATGTTCTTTATTTAACTACGGAATGAAGCTCATAATAATCAAATGTTGGCTCGGACAGATGGACAGACGGACGGAGGGTAAACCTAAAGTCCCCTCAGGTAAACCGGTAGGGGACTAACAAGATTTTGACAATACTGTCGTGTTTAACAAAATGCTACTATCCCAGGCTTTCTTTTTTTACTATGTTGACCCTTCTAGCTATTACAGATGACAGTGATTGGATAATATCAAATATACCCTAAACACCTTCCAAACTTTCCATTATTTCAGGTGTGAACAGACATCTGTGAAGTGACTTGCTATTTCAAGTCAGGTGATTTACTTTGCAGTTAATAAGACAAATGTTTGTTTTGGTCATCTTTTATTTATAAGTCCAGTTCAGTAGTATTCTACTTAAATACAGACAGGCAATTAATTACCTACAAAGTGTCCCTGGACTTGTACCAGCATGAACAAATTTTCCACACACAAGTAGCAACCAACTTTCACATAATCAATTTAGATATATTGTTGTCTACTTAACTATCGAAGCATTTTATGTAAATACAGTGGAAACCCTGCACAAAATGACCTTCTGTAGAACAACAACCTCTTCACAACAATAGTTTCAAATCTTCCAAAACTACAACTTTACAATAAATTCAATTTCCATGGAGAAATAATTCCCTTAAAAAAAATAAAAAATATTTGTCTCCTACAATAGATTGCTCTGCAGAGGATGTCATGTGATTAGAAAACTGTTTATAATCAAAAAGTCTTACCAATTATCAGTTACAGATTTCTGGGCCTCAGCTTCTTGTAAATGTTTGGTGATAGCTTGACACAAACCCAGTGCACTCTCATCTTCAAACTCCTGACCTATCAACTAAAAGTACATCCCACATAATGTTTGTCACTATGTGATCATATATTGAAACATTTCACAACAGTAAATGCAATATCAACATTTCATGATCAGTAACACACTGATGAGTTTGTAATAAATATTCTGTTTCTCACATTATTTCTACACCGTGTCAACACTAAAATATTATCTCCTACACTTTTGAGTAATCTCGATTTGACAATGACACTAATAAGTCTTAATATTCAAAGTTTCATTGATTCTCACTCATCAATTGTCTTTATTTAAATTTTCTAAAGTAAAACCATAATTTAGCCTTGAATGCATTGTAAATGTGATAAACAATTTCAACTTCATTTCTTGTTTATTTTTTTTTTTTGCTTGGGTGCCTGAAATAATGCATGGAGGAAGTCGAACCTTTCACTACTAACTAGGCTTTGTTTCCATTAAAATCAAGCATTTGATCAAACATGTATTGACTTACCATGAGTAAATCTTGTGCTGAGATTCCAACAGAGTAGGAGAAAGTCTTACCATGAGTAAATCTTGTGCTGAGATTCCAACAGAGTAGGAGAAAGTCTTACCATGAGTAAATCTTGTGCTGAGATTCCAACAGAGTAGGAGAAAGTCTTACCATGAGTAAATCTTGTGCTGAGATTCCAACAGAGTAGGAGAAAGTCTTACCATGGGTAAATCTTGTGCTGAGATTCTAACAGAGTAGGAGAAAGTCTTACCATGAGTAAATCTTGTGCTGAGATTCTAACAGAGTAGGAGAAAGTCTTACCACGAGTAAATCTTATGCTGAGATTCTAACAGAGAAAGAGAAAGTCTTACCATTAGTAAATCTTGTGCTGAGATTCTAACAGAGTATGAGAAAGTCTTACCATGAGTAAATCTTGTGCTGAGATTCTAACAGAGTAGGAGAAAGTGTCATCATCTTCATCTTCTACAAACTGATCTGGATTTGTCATCCATAGACGCCCCTGTAAGATATGAAAATAATATTAAGAACTTTATACATAGCAGATATATACTATTATAGAATACATTACACAGAGAAGAATGCTCTACATTTTTGTAAGGGGAAAATTGTTCAATAAATGGGAAAAAATATGATGACAAAACCTACAAAATTGGTTTGCGACCAGCATGGATCCAGACCAGCCTAGTGGAGAAACTGACAGCGAACAGCATGGATCCTGATCAGACTGCGCACCTGCGCAGGCTGGTCTGAATCCATGCTGGTCACAAACCTATTATGTTGGTTTTGTCTTGATGCGGCTCATATATACTTTTAAGTGGAATAATAGGGCCCAAATTTGGCCCCAAAAAATCACTGTATAAGTTGTTTTGCATTAATCTGTACACGTTTCAAAAATCAGACTAAAATGGAATACAAAGAAGCTAATTTTGTCCTTATATGAGGAAAACAAAAAACACCCGTAAATGAACGAGTACCTGATCTTCTGTGATTTGCATATATGTTATCACATAGTAGAGAATATCATTG
This sequence comes from Ruditapes philippinarum, assembly GCF_026571515.1. Classification (NCBI taxonomy): domain Eukaryota; kingdom Metazoa; phylum Mollusca; class Bivalvia; order Venerida; family Veneridae; genus Ruditapes; species Ruditapes philippinarum. Next base: position 45,088 of record NW_026854877.1, read on the forward strand.
ATTGATTTTTTCACAAGATCACGAAATTTGGAGCTGTCCAGGAGTGCATGTATAAACTCAAACACTCCATACACGAGATTCTCAAAGCCGAGGACACCACCTGTAACGATATGCAAACTTTAATCAATATAACTACTAATCTATACTATATCTCACACTGTATAATTATGTTTCTTCATTATTTTATTTTAGACATTTCAAGCTGGAGGAAATATTAATACACTGACAATCTATAACAAGAAAAATTTGTTTGTAATAAAAACAAATGTATGAAGGCTACAGCTAAAAGAATTTCACCTGCATAAGTGTCCACAGTCAGACTGGACAAAAGTGACAAGTTATTTTATTTTTAGACCAAACGTCACTATTTATCATGCCATTACTATGACAACTGCCTGATAAAGCCTGTCTGAGAACATCAACCTTTCTCAGTCAGTGACTTGAGAACACTATATTCCTACGCCAGATCAGCATTGATGATGTTTATTGTTGGTATTGTTTAATTGACTTTGCTGAATATTTATGATAATACACAGTAAATAAATTGTTAAAGCAAATTGTAACAAAAATTGTGATGTGTTATAAAATTATTGGTAAAAACCTTTGGACTTCTTTTGTGGCGTATAACCATCTTGTGGTTACTGTACTTTCAGAAATTAGCGCCCCGAATTAAAAAAATAAGATGCAAAATCATAATAGAGGCATGATAAAAAGAAGTACAGGTTACTGTCTTTTGAGAAAGGGATTTCTTAAGACTCGGCTATCGACTATGCTATCTAACCTCGTCTGAGAAACCCTTTCTCAAAAGACCCTAACCTATTATCCTCTATATATAGCTCTCGGGACGCTGTTTTGAAGAAGTGATATGAGGCACTTTTCCAAGATAAAACTACTGTTATACTTAGTTTGAAACAACATAGAATTGTTTTCCCAACAGAAAATAAAAGCTGAAGGCAGCTTTTAATCATCTAATGAAATACCAAATGATTAATCTAAAATATTTAACAATAGATAATAAATCTAAATCTAATAAATATTTGTTCATTTTAAAATGATAGCTGTAACAAAATATCTTCATATCCCTAACATTCATAAATGACTGTTCCAAACAGGTCAAGTTCATTGCACAAAATTGGTGGCGAAACTCAGAAAATAATAAAAAATTAAAATTAAAAGATAATGCCAATAAATAGAAATTCAACACTTTAATTTTTGCAAAGCAAACATAATAAAAATACCTTTAAAGTCTTCTACAAATAAATAAGAAATAAAATTTTATAATCTTAAATGAATCAAAAAATTTATTACTCTGGATTTTTTCCTTCATTCCTTTTAATATTGATCTATTGTCTACATATAGATAAGAGTCCAGATTATCAAGTTAGATTTGTTTGGTTGGTTGTAAAGCCGATTAAAGCACATTTTTGGTCATATCTCGGCAGTCGGTGAACCTTACCAGCTAGTCTGGATAACTAACCAGTAATTACCTACTTATAGACTTTTACATAACCAACAAACATTTATAAATTTGAACAAAAATTAAAATCATCCATATGTGGCAATGCTACAAATTTAAGTACTTGCAGCGTTTTTTATCTTGTTTTAATAATGTTTTGAATATTCAACTATCTCTAAATTTCTAAAAAAAAATAATCTTTAAAACAATCTTTCCATAAACATTTACTCTAAAATATTATTCTAGCTTTAATGGTAAGGAGTGATAAATAAATCCCATTCAAATGTGTCCATGAATGTGTTTCCTTTTTCCGACATGAGCAACACGTCTGTAGAGAATAATACAGTCAGTAAAATTTAATTTCCAGAAAAACTTTTAGATAAAACAACATACCATCAGAATCTACAGGATCATCTGCATCTTCTGTATTGTTCACAACTGTCCGAACATAACTTGAAAACTAGTTAAGGGGTTCTTGCTAATTAAATACTACAAAATTACAAGGAAATACAAGTCAACAGCTTTTAGAAGATTACGTATCATCAAGAACACACATGCCTCAATTAAATAAAATACAACCTCAGACAACATCTGGGCATGGATTTTTGGCTTATGTTTATGCTAACACCCATAAGATCAAAAGTCTAAATCTAAAACTTTTTAAGATTTTCTTTTGATGCATTTGCATCATTTCATTACAAATTGATATATTTGTGATAAAAGTATTACAGCAAATACTGATAATTGTATACAGCAGTCAAATAATATCACAAACATTGACAAAAATATTTTCATACTTTTTTGAGTAAGAAAAAGTTCTCCCAACTACATTCAAAATATGTTTTTTTTATCTCTCCAATCAATTCACATAATTATAAGTAAGTTATTTCCGCTGCCACGAAAGGCAGCACATTTCCTTTCTGCATTTTGTAAATGTACAAAGTTTGTAAATACATTTTTGTCATATCTTGACAGTCACTCCACCTAACTGGCTTTCCTGCATAATTAACCAGTAATTACCAATTTTTCAAAACTATTCCTCATCCAATCAGCCACTCCTGTATTGCAAATCAAAGTCTTACCTATTAAGCTAAGCCAACTGACGGGACAAAATGTACAAAGTAAAATTACATCAAATTTGTTTATAAGCTGCAACTGCACCAACTCTATTCACAGTACAGTTATATTAACAACATCTTCCAGAATATGGTGAAAAAGGATACAAATCAGAACTCAATGTGAATATACTCCAGACAGGTTGTAAAATCTGTCCAATCCACTGTGACATCAGTTTTGGGAAACTTTTCACTAATGTAGTGATAGCCTGTTGATACATAAAAACCAACTATATTCACAAGAAACAAGGTCAGAATGTTCAATTACTTATGCATTGTTGACATTACAAGTGTAGAAAATTGGTGCAGCATTAATCTGCTATTAATACTTATCATAATAGTCTTTTCTTTATTTCTATTTGTTTGTTTCTTGGATAAGTTGCATTAAGCCTAGGTCACAAATAAGAAAATGCCGCCGGGCGGCGTCTGTTTCTCCAAAAAATCGCAATATTGGCCGGCGTCCGTCCGGCCGCAGTGACTATCGGACGGCAGCAGCTGAAAATTTTGCTCATCTGGCGGGCGCCTTCGAGTTTTAAGTAATACTTAAAAGCTAACGGCGGCCGGACGATAATTTTTGGGGTCACTGAGTATAAAGATCATCGAGCAGACATCATATGGTCGCCGAGCAGCGACCGGGCGATGATTTTTTTGATCGGGCGATTTTTTGTTCTACTAAAACAGCGTCCGATTTAAAAGGCGTCCGGGCGGACATTGGCTGGGCCCCGCCCGGTGCCTGAATAGAGCTAAGTAGTCAAACGATTATCGCCCGGTACCCGGACGATTCATGTACAGGCACCGGGCGGTCATCGTTTTGTCATCCGGCGACCGAGCTGCTTGTGTTTGTTGTAATTTCAGCCTGAAGAAGTTGTAATTGCCGCAAAAATATATTTGTGAATTTCTTTTGAATACTAGTAAATATGAATTTTTTCTTCCATGTCCATGCGAATGTCTGATTAATTTTCGCCTTCTACGGCCTCGATACTGGCCGTTGGTGACTCGTTGTCAACAACACGGACCAACTCCTTGGCCTTCCCCTTGGCTTTGGCAGCCGACTTCTTTGCTGGCATAATTACAACTGGCTGATTTATCTAGGATGTCATTAAATGTAAAGTCGTTGTCGCCCGGCGCTCGCGCGGCAACCATCCGATTCACTTTTAAATTGCACAGGCGCCGTACGGACATTGGGCGGCAACCGCCTGATCCGTTCAATTCTTTCTGTAAAATCCACTCGGCAAAAATTGCCCGACGATTGTTTCATTCGTGACCACGCAAGGTATCAGATTTAAAATCGCCCGGCGTCCACGACATCAAAAAATCTGCCGATTTTATAAAAATCGTTTAATCGGACGGTGCCCATTTTAGTTTGTGACCTAGGCATTAAGCAGTATATCCATTATATACCACGCATTCCTGGATTCTGTATCTAAATCAAACCAATTTTCAGCAAGTAATTGCCAACTTCTCCATATAAATCATTAGAAACTGCAGGATTGAACAAAAGGTAATACACAAACTGATGTCATGCAATCACTTTTAAGGACATTTATTCATTTAAAATCATATTAAATCTCTTTTTCATTGGCAACCAACTAGATAACCAGTGATTTTTTTCCAGTTTTACCCCTAACCCCTCTGAGCATTATTTCAGAAACAAACAGGCACCAATACAGAAGCAAAGATCTTGCTAAATTTTTCAGTTTATCAAGAAATTTAGTTTTAATCTTACCTTCATAATTTCCATCTTCAGTCCACTATCAGAGGAAGGTCCATCTGGTACAAGCAGTGCCTCCACAAATGCTTGTGTAAACTGTGGTATCACAGGGAACAACAACTGCTTGGCTAAACCCTAAACATGTAACACATGTACAAAGGTTATTTTTATAACTCTAAAAATCTAAAACATGCTGATCAAAACTAAAATCTTGCTCTCTACTTGGGGTTATTCAATTCTTATGTAATTGCAGTAAACCAATTAGGTGTAAGATGCATTTATGGTTGTTTTGTTACGATTTTGAGCCACATCGACAGTGTGAAGGTCATACAGTGACTTTCCAGCAGGTACTGGAATTAAACAAGCGGCATTCCATAAGTTAGCTTCACATCATTTTTATATGTTATTCATACGATTAAAGCAATATCATAATATAGTGTAATCCAAAAGTTGAGTGTACTAGGAATGTGTCCATAGCACATACATGCCCCTACATTCCCGTTATTTCACACTTCAGTCTGACAGCATGTAAACATATCAACATGCCCGTAACACCCCAAACCCAAAGTCTGGGCATAAAACTTATCATATTGTGCCCAAAGAAGACGCTGATGCTTGGCTGATAAAGATATACATGTATATAAATGTAGTATAAATATCTTACCTTTTGTAATTCTGACATTGTAGCAATCATACCAGCACATATGTTGAAAATATTGACAGCTCTTGACCTTGTTCTGATGCTGAAAACCTGTCAAATATTAAACGACTAGTTTTAAAACCTGTGCTAATAATAAGCAAGTGATTTGATACACACTGCCTTGATAGCTTTCAAATTGAATGTGCATACCTTTTAAGATTCGGTTTTAACTTATGATGAAAGATTGAAACTTATCTTTACCACTCTCAAGTCTGCTTCTAGGAATCAATCAAAGCTGGTTTTCAAAGTCTGACATTTACTGCACAGACAACATATACATTACATACATATCCAATTATTTTTGGATAATAAATTACCTCATGCTGTAGGAATATTTTGTACATTTCTGGCAGTATCACTGGTGCCACATGAACCATTTGTGTATCTGTCACATCTTGAGTAAATTCTGAAAAATATAAAATATGTACCACATTACCCTTGTTAAAACTATTCCTATGGAAATGTCTTAAACTAAATATACTAATTGTTACATAAAACAGATTTTAAATAAATTTCTAAAACTCTTAATAGTGACCAAGAAGTATTATAGTCAATCTCGTCAGACTTATACAGACTGGCCTGATCTGATCCTGGTGGTTTTGGCCTGCCTCAGTCATGACTACATGAAGTTACTATTGTAAACAACAGAAAATTTCGCAAAATTCATAAAACTAAATCAGAGAACAGAACAATAAATATATTACATTAAATATAAATGGAATTTTCTTATGTACATTATAACAGAGAACACAAAGTAAAATGCAACATAAAAGTACATTTACATACCTGCTAAAACACGCATAGCTCCATGTACAGCATTTGTATCTCCACTTGTAAGAGCTTGCATGAGGATTTGGAACAGGTCGGGCCATGCTTCCGGCCAATCCCAGTGGGCAATCGCTGACACCGCATATGCAACACTAGAACGGACTTTACTTATTGCCTCTTTTAAGCCAACAGGTAAAATCTTTCTGATCTGCTCTTTTGACTATATTACAGAAGGAATATACATTTATCATTTAAAATTTTGGTAATGAGATATACAATCAAATAAGAAAAACAATAAAAAAAATCACTATTTTATTTCAATGCATGATTGTGCAGGACTTTTTACAGTGTATAACAGATGCCTATAAAAGGCCTCAAGATTCCCAATTGAAATAATCTTTAAGATCATGCATAATTCCCAAAAATCTTAATCAACACCAAGTCTATACTTCCTAATATTAGTAATTTAAGTAATAATTTTCATTGTAATTTAATTTTAATAATTTTTCCCATATAACATGAGAGAAGAACTCTTGCTCTTTAACCCTTACCAAGCAAAATATCTTAAATGGACTTGTCCATTTTTCAATCTAAACACAACCATTCATCAGTTTTATGTAAAAACTTAAAAAATATGTAGTATAATGAATAGCCAATAATGTAGACTATGATCACACTGCACTCTGTGCTGGTGGTATCTAAAGGCAATAAGACTCCCATGTTTACAATTTTTTTGTAAACGTTGACACGATTGTTAACTGTTTAAACAGTGGTACTTCTATGTACTATACTACACCATGTATTGAGTGGCCAAATGATGACTTACTTTCTATTTTTTAATACTTGTGCAAATAAATAATGTGGCTCATCACAATTGGTTTAAACATATTTATTCAACAAAACATTTAAAAAGTGAACAATATTTACAAAGTACATTTTGGGATTTGGCAGAAAGCTATAAAGCTTATGAATGTCCTCTCCCATCACGATTGAGTCAGCATCAAGGAAAATAAACTTTACAATAATGTATTATGTCACGAGTTATTATTGTAAGGTAATGCTGTTTGAAGGGTTGTAAACACACATTTTCTGGTTGTTTTTTCTTAAATTGGAATAAACCAATTAGAATTGATGAAATTAATGATTACAGGCAATGATTAAGATATTTTGTGAGACAATATGGTCATTTCGATTAAACGGTAAAAAATAAACGTTTACGAATGAAAATCGAAATGATTCGTGTAACCGTGGGGGCCTTAAAAGTAAGTACTGACAATGACCTTTAACAAGAGCTGTCGGTAGGGCAGCAACGCTCGACTATTCTTAGTCTTGATAGTAAAAAAAAATGCTTGATATAGTTACCTCCTCCTGTTTACAGGTTGGGGTCATGATGGTGAACAAGTGTGCAAAGTTTCAAAGCCATATGTCAATGGACTTTGAAAATATTTGAACTATTACAAAACTTTAACGTAAATTCTAAGTCCAACAAGAGCCATGTCAACATGGCCATCCCCCGCTGAATGTGTTTGCTCATTGGAAGAATGTATATGTAGTAGAACAGAATAATTCTATTTTAAGAGGTCTTTTGGTAATGAAAACTGATGGCTATAGTGATTACAGATTTGAAACCTATGTGAATACTGATGAATGAAAATAACAAAGGGCAATAACTGAAAAATAATGCAGGGTAGGTTATCATTCTTGTGTGCTGCATCCCTCCTCAGTAAAATCTATCCACCTATGATGTTTCAAGTTGATATCTCAAATACTTTTTGAGAAAAAAATTGAATTGAAAAATTAAGTATGAAAAATAACAAAGGGCAATAACTCAAAAATTATAAAAGGTAGAGTTATCATTCTTGTGCACTGCACACCTCCTGAGTGAGATCTATGCACCTATGAAGTTTCATTTTGATATCTCAAAGGCTTTTTGAGTTACATGTATGCTCTGGACAAAAAATAATTTTGAAAAATAACAAAGGGCAATAACTCAAAAATAATGCAGGGTAGAGTTATCATTCTTAAGCACTGCACTCCTCCTCAATGAGATCCATCCACCTATGAAGTTTCAAGTTGATACCTCAAATACTTTTTGAGATAAGCTCTGGACAAAATAGCATAAAAAACAAAGGGCAATAACTCAAAAATTGTATAGGGAAGAGTTATCATTCTTGCGCACAACATTCCTCCTCAATAAGATCTATCCACCTATGACATTTCATGTTGATATCTCAAACACTTTTTGAGTTATGCTCCACTCAGGTGAAAAATTAGGTATAAAAAATAACAAAGGGCAATAACTCAAAAATTATGAAAGGTAGAGTTATCATTCATGTGCACTGCACACCTCCTGAGTGAGATCTATGCACCTATGAAGTTTCATGTTAATATCTCATAGGCTTTTGGAGTTATGCTCTGGACAAAAATCAATTTTGAAAAATAACAAAGGGCAATAACTCAAAAATCATGCAAGGTAGAGTTATCATTCTTGTGCACTGCACTCCTCCTCAATGAGGTCTATCCACCTATGAAGTTTCAAGTTGATAACTCAAATACTTTTAGAGATATGCTCCGGACAAAAATGTCGGACGGAAGGAAGGACAGACGGAAGGAAGGACGGAAGGTCGGACGGACGGAGACTATTTCTATATCCTCCACCAATTTTCGGCGGGGGATAAAAAGGGGCATAATTCTGTCAAAATGCTTGATAGAGTTACCTCCTCTTGTCTACAGGTTGGGGTCATGATGGTGAACAAGTGTGCAAAGTTTCAAAGCCATATGTCAATGGACTTTGAAAATATTTGAACTATTACAAAAACTTTAACATAAGTGGTTACGCCGACGCTCGGGGTACTACAATAGCTCTACTTATTCTTATTGAATAGTCGAGCTAAAAAGTAACAAAACAACATACCGTGGTAGGAGTCTCTGGTGCTCTAAACTTCTCAGAATGTATGCACCAATGTACTTCTACATACTGCTTCAAAAGCACAGAGGCTAACTGTCTAATTGCAAGGGGTCCATTAGGATCCACTGTTAGTTCAGCCAAATGAACACCAAATTCTGGAAACATAAACTTTTTCTGTCAACATAACTTATTCATTTTCTGAAATACAATGAAATCCAAAATTGACATATAGCTCACAATATATACCTCGTAACCTGTTCACTAAGTATATGTTAGTGTTCATCCGTGCTGTTCTACAGAAATTAGAAACTTCAACAGGAGCGTTTCACGCCAATTGCAATAACACAAAATAGTTTTAAATTTAATCAATATAAATGTTTTTGCACATGTTAACCGGGTTAATGTACAGACCTAAGCAGATTTAACATTATAATAAATCGTTTCTATTTTCAAAATGTCGCGAAATGCCAAATAACATGTCTTTTTTTTTTTCACAATTTTATGACACATCACGCTTTTTTTCACAAAATGAACAGGCTCATTCACGATTTTGACAAAAAATGCCTGGGCCTTATTTCGGCTTCTGTTATAGAAGGAACAAAAGCCCTGAATATGTTCCACAAACCTTGCAAAGTAATAACATGTAGCCTGGAACCCTGTTGTATCGATCTATTTATCCATAATTCACAACTGCAGTTAAAACAAGAGCTGTCACAGGAGACAGCGAAGCTCGACTACTAAAATACTGGACGCAGTAAGGAGGACAAAACTATGAAAGAAAAATCAATTACAGAGATCTGCCGAGGACGCGATTTTGCGCCATTGGCGCTAAAAAAATGAGAATGGCGCAGGAAAATCGGCAGCAAAGGGCCATGGGCGCATCTAAAATCTGTGCCAGACTTATAAGAAAACAAAACTGTCTGCTGGGTTATTTAGTCATCCAGTCAAAACTGGTACCAACAGCAACATGTTACCCATGCTCCTGTAATTACGCATATTCTTTAGTTTATCCATTCCCCTATAGCTTTTGTCCATGTTATCTACTTACCGCATTTCTTCTCATAATCCCTTTCCCACACAGATACTCATTTCTACTACCGTAAATTTAATCCAATAAAACAAACAAACAAATTATACAACTACTTAATATCTAAAATGATTATCGGTAACTGAAAAAAAAAGTGTTGCTATTTTAAGAAATGCTGTAAGTTACAGTATAATCTGACAGGTGTTCAACTTGATCAACCCTAAGGTCACTCAAGTTCACGCAAGTTTTGGCTGATGAAGTGTAAAAAAAGATGTATATTTCATCATCAGAATGTTTGACAGGGTGATTAACCAATCAGAGAAACATTGCGCGTGACTTTTTTCATGATCAAAAGGTCTGTCGGCAAATGTCTTTGATGTATGCTGTCTACACAGAGGCATACAAGGGGCAATAAAATTTGTCAATATACAGTGGTAAGGGACATTTGGTGCAAAGTAGGAACAATTAAATGGATAATGCACAATATAAGACATTACAAGACAGTAAGAACCAGCAATTATGTGAATAAATTTGCATATCAAATTTTTGAGCAGCCATTAAAAAAATATTTTCATTTTTGCCTGCAATTAATATTAGTTAGAAAGTTACCATGTACTGGGGTCCTATATATTTACCGGACAATCAGTTTACCGGACAAAAGCTATTACTGATGAATAGTGCTTTATTTTTTGCTTCGATTAAAAAAATCATACATTCTGATTTGTACACACACTTTCTATTTCAAAGTAAATAACAACAAAACCTCTCTCAGATAAATATTGTTGATTCAGTTCTTTATCTACTAACATGCCCTTTTGTTTACTTGTTATTTCATGACCTGGTCATGCGGGGGAATAATCTGTAATGCGCAGGCCCGAATATGTAGACCCTTAATGTTTTTTTTTAGAAAGGTTTTACTTTTAATTCTTTTCAACGTTACCTCAAGAGACAAACGTAACATATTTTAATGATGAAAGTAATTTTAAATTTAGTCTAAACATTATCTTGTTGTTGTCTTTTACAAAGAAGTGCGAATTAAAAAACATATAAAGAAACAAGTTACGCCCATTGGAGGAACACTACATGAAATTTAAATAAAATTGATTTTATGGCTTTTGTAACATGCTACATGATGACCAAAGGAAACTGTATGACATAGAACAGAAGAACAGAATTCCATTTGAATATCAAAATGTTTCATATGTTTAAGGATCATGAAGGATCAATACGTTAATTGAGTTAAAAGTGTTAATTTCAATTACATCCTATATATTAGCCTTTTCATAACAGGCATGGCTGCCGTGTCTTTTTCTAGTGACATACTGGGGTTTTCAAATATCTTAACCTTGCCATTCAATAGTGGTAGTTTCCTTGCTGGTTTTTTAAAGATTAATTTCAATTCACGGCTTCGAAAAGTTTGAAACACAATGTCCGGTAAATTGAGTTGTTTACACGTTTTTTTCCTCTTATAATGCCCGACTTTAAAGACACACTTCTACGGTCAAATGTTTAATTTCATGGTTGATAAAGGAATGTTTACGTGCATTAAGAACCCAAAATTATTTGGGTAAAATTTCAATCTTTTTTATTATTTTAAATAAAAGTTACAGATAAAAAACTTCATATTTTGTCCGGTAATATGTAGGATCCCAGTAGGCATAATTTTTAATTATTGGTAAAGTACTGAATTATAAGTGAACCACTTGTCATAAAATATGATTTAAGTTTTATTACCGGGGAAATTCAATTACATGTATCTACAAACTTTTTAACAGTTATTTTGGTCAATGTTCACTTATTTTCTCAAGGCCCATACTTTGGTAAAAATGGCCCATCATTTTCAGACCAAGTGGGCCCAGGGCCCAGTACTTTCAAATTCTTGGCAGATCTCTGCAATTATGTATAATTATGTATTAAGTTATAGTAAAAAAATAATATTTGTTAACATAAATTCCAAGATCAAGGGGAATAATTCTAGAAATAGTCATGCTAGAGTTATGGACCTTGTCACACAACATTTGTGTAATGATAAGAATTATATATTTGAAGTTTGAAGTAGATACCTTAAAAAGAAAAGAAGTTATTATGTTTCTTAAAGAAAATCCTAAGTTCAAAGAGAGATAAATCTGTAAATATTGCATCAAGAGTTATGAACAATGTCACATAAAATGTAATTGTTGATAAGGAATAAGTATTTGAGGTAGATACCTTTAAAAATAAAAAAGTTATAATAAAAAATAACATTTTTCTAGTAAAAAAATCTAAGTTTATGGGGAGATAATTCTTGCAATATTGGTGCTAGAGTTATGAACCTTGTCACATAAGATGTGGATGATGATAACGTGAACATATTTGAAGTATGAAGTTGATCCCTTTAGAAATAAATAACAGTAAAAAAAATATTTTTATGGAAAATTCTAAGTTCAAAGGGAGATAAATCTGAAAATATTGGTGCTAGAGTTATGAACCTTATCACATAAGATGGGGAAGATGATAACGTAAATAAATTTAAAGTATGAGGTTGATCCCTTAAGAAATAAAGAAGAAACAGTAAGAAATAGTACTTTTTGAGGAAAATTCTAAGTTCAAGGGGAGTTAAATCTGAAACTATTGGTGCTAGAGTTATGAACCTTGTCACATAAGATGGGGATGATGATAAGGTACATATATTTGAAGTATGAGGTTGTTGCCTTAAGAAATATGGAAGTAACAGTAAAAAATAGTATTTTTTAAGGAAAATTCTAAGTTCAAGGGGAGATAAATCTGAAAATATTGGTGCTAGAGTTATGAACCTTGTCACATATGATGTGGTTGATGATAAGGAACATATATTTGAAGTTTGAAGTTGAAACCTTAAGAAATGACAAAGTTATAGTGAAAAATATTTTACTGCACCAAAACTTTAATCTAAAATCTGGACGCGGACGCCGGGGCGAGTAGGACAGCTCTCCATATACTTCGTATAGTTGAGCTAAAAATTAAATCTCCCTGAATCTTTATTTTGTATCATTCATTTTGATTATTTTGGCATAATATTTCCATGGCAAACATCACTGAAATATAATTTTTAGCTTTGGAATATACGGCTATTTACAGACATGTCAAACAGGTTGAAGAATTAGGTCACGCCATTATATCAATGCATTGTGAGAATCGCTCAGTTAGTCAAAGATTGGGAAGCCTAACCTTTCTTTATGCTAGATTTTTCAGTCAATTAGAATCAAAGATGTCTGTTTTAAAATGTCAACATAAATTTAGGAACTTTCAACAGACAGTTAATGTACTCTTAATAAGAACACACTATTTATCAGTCTATTTATTATATACTAAGTCTGACGTAACTGGAAACGTGTTTTTGATCATTTTTACGGCAAAACAAATGCGAAAGATTTTCGTGACTGTTGTAAATGTAAACAATCAGTTGCTAGTGCGTTTTGCGGAAAAAAAAAATCGAAAGATTTTTAAATAGATCGATACCATGAATAACACGATACAATGGGGTTCCACTAGGGTAATGTCGTCATATTTCGGACACTTTTTGCATTCTGCGACCAATTTCACTCGTCTAGCTGCGAATATGTATTTAACCGTCTGACATATGTATCAGTTCATTTCATTTAAGGCACAACATTAAAGTGATTCTTTTTTAACAGTTTCTGTTAAATTCAACAAGTAACAATCATTAACTTCTAGGGCATATGAGTGTGCCACCCAAACAATGCTTTGGTCCTCTTCACAAATGTCACGTAAAATCTTGTACCGTTCATATAACATTCTTAATGTACAAATATTGGAGCAGACGAAGTCTCTAAGATAAACAAATATATCGTCAATCAGCGGATGGTCGTAAAGGTATTCACAATTGACCATAGTGTTTAGTATTGCTTTCATTTTCATATACAATGATAAACTTCCAAAAAGTTCTCTATCTCTCAGGTAAGCAGCGGTTGGCGTGTTCATATTTACTGTAAATAGACAAAAAACATAATTATAATTTCAATGTGTAAGTGAGAACTTTAAATATAATCATTTTGAATAGATTATTTTACAGTTTGTCTCCTGATCGTTGCTTTGTTTGTAATGTATATTGATATGTATTTTCTAATCTTAAAATGTTTGAAAATGTCGATCGAAGAATATCAGGTAAGCAGCAGTTGGCGTGTTCATATTTTCTCACAAAAAATCAGAATATAATTTAAAATGTATAAGTAAGAGCTTTTTAAAAAAGAATAACATAACTGAATATTAAACAGAATTATTTGGAATAGATTAGTTTACGTTTTTTTCCTGATCGTAGCGTTGTTTTTATTGTATATTGTTCTGTAATTTTCAATCTTAGAATGTTAGAAAATGTCGAAGAATAATGTGCAAAAACTGTTTCTGTAATAAAATAAACCCACCTTAAAATTAACATTGATCTTTTTTTAAATCCTGAATAAATTTCACGGCCTTTTTTACCTCTCTCGCATGGCGACGTTGCTCTTTTAATTGCAAGATGTTTTCTTTATCAAGCTGCTTCTGCCTCTTTTCAGCCAATACTTCATTGGACGCGAGTAGCCTGTGCGAAGTACTAACGGTACTTTTCCTCTTTCTTTCATTTACATTAACATTTTGTGGGACATTAAATATGGAATCAATGTCAACATTCCAATTGCACTGTGGCAAAGGAGCAAGTGCATTCAACTCATCATTCTGGGATTGATTTTCATTGGGCAAATAATTTTCACTACAAAAATCCCCACCAGAAAGTTTTATATCTTCAATTATAATCTCGGGAAATAGAGGAAGAATGTACGAAATTTCTTGATCAGTGGCTTCATGAAGTTCTACGGCTTCATTAGGGTCGTCCGAGTAAAATTTTGGAGTAAGGATAGATATATTGCTCGTAGATGATATGGATGGTACAATCTGTGTTGCACAGGGGGTAGGCATTTCAATCTGTTGGTCAGGCAAGGGTTCATAAGGGATAGACGTACTTGATGAAGCTAGGTTCAGTGAAGTATTAACTTCTGATACGCCAACATAATTCTCTTCAAGCGCAGTCGAAGTCATTGTAGAGGTGGGTGTAACTGATGAGGTGGTGGCATGCAAAGGCTTGTCAAACATAGTCGATGGTAACAAATCCTCTGTACGTAAAGCACGTGGATTGAAGGGGTATATACCACATGATGAAAATCCGCTAGTTATATTTTTTACAGTCATGGCACGTTCCCAAGCCCCGTGCAATGATCTCAGGGAATGACCATTTATTTATAGTGTGATGAGGACTAGCTGAGAGAAAATTCAGTACAACCTTCGTTGTAATATGCACTAAAAGGGCCAAACACACTCTTGTCAAGTGGCTGAAGTTTTGTGAGTAGTATGGGGAGGGAGAGCCAGAATTTCAATATTATTATCTTTTGGCAATTTCCAGGAGTGCATGTGCTTCATGTAAACGATGACCATCACAAATCAATAATTGGGTCTAGCACTGCCGCAGAAGGGAAGAAATATTTCTTCAAACCAGTCCTTACATATAGTTTCTGTCATCCATGCATTCTCTTGGAAGGCCCATTTAGTCCCTTGGGGCGCTGCAGCCGTGTTCCACGAATATAGTGGACCGTTGGGTCTTACCTTTCACGATCATAAGAGGAGGCATAGCTTGACCACTTGCACTTACGCATGCCAGGATGGTGGTGTTGGTCCTTTGATTACTAGTACGACCCGGCAAATTTTTCACCCCCTTTCTTGCAACTACACGGACTGGGTTGTGCTCAAATTGTTTGCCTGTCTCGTCCATGTTCCATATTTGAGATGACTTATTCTCAATTCCAAGACTGATAAGGAGTTTACCAAGATCATCTATATATCGGTTAACAATAGTTGGATTAAGGCACCTGGCTCGAGATGTACCCAACTTCCAGGGCTGAAAATTAGCGGTCGCCCAGTCGCCCACGGCGACTTAATTTGTTATTGGGCCACCAAAAATTTCAAAATAGTCGTCCAGCCGGCGACCAAAAAAATCGGCCGTAGATTAAATTAATATCCGCCATTAAATCAACTCATGTGAAAATTCAAAGGAGCAAATTGGCTACAAAATTATTAAATTTGCTCAAGAAAATCACGATTGGCTCAAACTTCCAAAAAGTATTACTTTTGGAATCTCCAGTCTAAATTTAGCATTTGCTATTTTAATAATGGAAAAGTACACATCTGGTTTTCCATTTTCAATTTCCGCTTTACCGCTTCTTATCTCAAAACACAGCGACACAGTCTACTTCTTGTGGGTCATTGACTGGTTTATATTTTTACCTCCCCTTCTGTATTAAATATCGATATGAAAAGTAACACAGTCTAATACACTGACCCTCGCCGTTTGTTTACATCAGCTGATAAATATGACACTTATTGTAGTGAACATACCTGGCAGTTTGTTGAATATGCATTGGAAAATCGGGTCTAAATATTTAATATGAAACAATAAGTAGCGGCATCCCAAGATTACTCAAGATTATCGCTAATCAAATCAGAAGTTTGGGTATGAAATAGCGACAAATTATGTTCTGCAGTTGACAACTTGACCTGTTGACGGTAAGTTTGCATTCAGTAAATCTTATCGTTGTTGATAACAGATCAAAAGAAAATATTGGTTAATTAGAGCCCGTCTACACCTTTCCAAGTCTTGAATTCAAGTATCATATTCTCTTGTATTGGATAGTGTAGACACCCTACTTGAATGAGTTTTAAAGAGAAATAATGTGACATCCAAGAAGATAATTCCTTGCAAGAAAGTTAGAACACGTTCTATTTTTCTACAAGTTTTTTGCTGTCAAGACACTGATAACACCGGTTTGACACAAAACATGTGCCTGGAGGTTTGATAGTGCTGTTATTTTTATTATTTTCTGACTTTTTGTTGTTGATTCAGTGTACATACCCTTTGAATTTCATTAAATGATTACAATGTCTTGGTCAAAGGAACAAACCAATACACTGATACACAGAAGAGCAAAAAAAAAAAAAAATAAATAAATAAAAATAATTTACACTGTAAAAAAATAAAAAAAGAGCTCTTTTTCAAGTAAAGTCAAAATGGATTTAAAATGATCTTGTTCATTAAAGTGATAACTTTCCTCAAATAAAGAATTTGCATCAAAATAATTTGTTGTCACATATTTTCAATTTTAAAAAAGAATGACAAATTTTCATTAACTCCATTCTGTTATAGCTAATTGCATCATTTTCCCGCTTTTTTTCACATATTTTACAGAAACATGATAGTTTTGCAAAGACAAAGGTATAAATCCTGGGCTATCTTAATGAGACATTTCAGTAAAAATTGTGCCTGAAAAAATGTTGAAAGGCCATTTATTTAGCTTATCTAAATGCGACATGTAAGAAACTTGAATAGGTGTAGACACGGTCTAAGAGTAATGCGTTGTTTTTTTTATTGATTTTTTTCTTCGGGGGGGGGGGGGGGGGGGGGGGAATGGGGGCTGATTGCCATTTTATTCTAACCTAATTATGCCTTTACAAGAAATTTATTTGACATTTGGCTTTACAGAGAATTCCTTGGAAAAAAAGATTGACCTTGATTTGACTTAAAATCAAATTTAAGTTTTGTAACATTAAGTAACATACAAACAGAAAATGCCTAACTTATACTGATTCCTGTACACTTATAATGACAGTAGTACATGTGATTATATTCCTGAATTTTCTTTAGTTTAGAATTTTTCAATATCATTTTCTTCACTCTTCTTACTTTCAAACTTGTTTCTTCTGTATTATTTCAGATACAGAAAGTCTTCAAGCCAATCTCTTTTCATTAACCAAGCAAGCTGAAGCAGCACATTGGAATGTGTTTCTGCTGTTACTGTCATGCCACTGACTTAACCAGGCAAATGTCATAGCTACTGAGCTGGAAGCTTTTATAAATTATTGACTGTAAATTTTATAAGTTTGATGTGTTAATGTGATAAAAAATGTAGGTACCAAAAAAAAAAGTGGACATTATAGTTTATGTTTTTCTAAATACCTCATGCTGTACCATTTTGCCTTATTTGAAAAAAAATACAGGCACGCAATTTTCGTTGCCAAAAAATTGGCTAAAAAAAATTTGCCAGTGCTAGCCCTTTTTCTGTTCATAATTTGTTGGTCCACTAATATATTTACTGGGCCACCAAAATTTTACAGTCAGTGGCCCAGGTGGCCACCAAGCTTAAATGGTTAGTTTTTATCCCTGAACTTCTCTGGCTTACGGATTACAATAGATGGATGTCTTCTCTTAAGACCTTGGAAATAACCTTTGCCTGGTATTCCATTTTTGAATGGAGTTTTGAGACCCATTTTTTGGCATAATCGGCCTGTTTTTATCAAAAAATCTCGCCTTGTTATGCCAAAACCACACCCAGCTGCCGTTGTCACACGTCCAACTATGTCTGCTTCCACATCTAATGGCACTGTAGGAGGACGACCAGATTTAGCATCAGAGGCAACCTTCCCTGTTAATCTGTCACTTAATGTTGATTTTGGTATCCCATAATGTTGTGACGCTTTACGCAATGACATTTGACCAGATTTTATGACATCTATTGCTGCTTTAATCAAATTGTCGTCGTATTTTTTATAGATGTTTTTAGATTTTCTAGCCATCTCAAAGATCTGAAACCGAAAGCTATGCTTAATAAATGTGGTTAAATAGCAACCAACCTTAATATACGAGGACATATTTCAAATGTTCAAAACATGTCCGAAATTAAAAATGTTCTGGTTCGAAATTAAATGCTGCCCATAAGTAGTGATCGGGGAAATTCGGACACTTTATTTTTCTTATTTTTAGGGATTTTAAAGTATATTTGCACATATCTTCGACAATTTCTACATTTAAAGACAAAGTATGTCATATGTCAAGGACAAATAAGACAGTGAATAATTGTTTTATGGATAATCGTTGAGAAATATACTCACCGTGATTCTTGTTTGAATTTTCGCGGTTTTAAACTTTCCGACTCGGTAACGAAAAGGGAAAGAACCCAGCGGGCCTGCTTGATTAGGATTAAAGAATACATAATAATTCACATTGTAGATAAGGATATATATTTGTATTCAAAGTAAAAGTAGGTTATTTAATTTAATCCTATGGCGTATTAGTTATAAGATATTAGATTTATACAGTTTGGTGTCCGAAATTGTCATCTGTCCGTATTTGCGATCCTTTACCCTATACCTCCTGTTTTTCACTTATTTGGGCAAGTAAACTTTACCTGTTGTCAAGTAAAAACTTTAGATTAGAATAACACTTCTCCACAGGCAAGTGGAAAAAATCCACACCCTTAACATGCATACACGCTTATTAGTTTTAAAACGGTGTTTGTATAGGTCTTGTGTCTACAAATAGGGCTTTCAAACACCTCCTTATTATTGGATAATGGGTGGGGTAACTCTCGAGTTTATCTTTATAAAATTCTGTCACTATGTCAACAGTTACCTTCGGTAACTTCTAACGCTTTCACTTGTTCTTCACCATTGATTCTAGTTTTGTGGTCAGGGGAAAGAATGGCTGTAAGGCTTTCAATTAAAGCTTCTTTCAATGTCTGGTTATGTCCCGGCAACGTGACTCCCGCCATCTTTGACAGATAATTACGCGGGAAATGTTTACATATTTGTTTCGAATTTTTCAATTTTAATTTTCTTTCCTTTGGTACTGTAATAGCTCTTTAATGTGATATCATTAATTTCTTTTTTTAAACCACATATGAGTATTCATTTATTTTTATCAATAGATATATTTATACGAATTTATTATACTATCTTTACATGACACATAATTTCCGGATTTGACAACAACTTCCGGGAGATACCGGCTACATTATTGAAAGTTTGTTGAATTATCCGTCTGAATCCTCATCAGGCACGTAAATATGATGAAAATAAAACGCTTTGTTTTTATTTTCATTGTTTTGTCAGTTGTTTGCAATATTGCAATTGCGAGGCAAGATGCTATTAACAATGATCTGACTGTATCCGAAGCAGACAGAAAAATTGATACTGCAACCCATCTTGTCAAGATTGTTACAACTGTTACCATTGAAAACGGAGGAAAGTCATCCGCAGGGTACTTTTTAGTGCCAGTTGACAATTCTCTCAAGAATTACCTGTCATACTTTGGAGCATCAGTAAGTAATGGAGACGATCTAGTTTATTAGGCCTACTGTTTATCTTACAAGGAACTGAGGATGCATTCACCTTTGTCTTTGTTTATCCATTATTTCATCCCTTAGAACATATGTCAAACTACATGTATGGGGGACCTTGACAGCTCCTCGAAAGTGACGCCAATAGAAAACTGTGAGCAGTACTGTATTGTAAAATCAGTGGTAGCTTAAGGTCTTCAGCGTACCCGTTTATATATATGACATGACGTGAACTGTTTTAATGCCGCATCTGATGAAAAACAAAAATGTTAAAAAGCGGCTTATAAAGTTTTGGAAGCCAGAACTAAATCAGTGGGTGTTGACCATTTCTGTACAATTTTTAAAATCTGAATTCTTTATATTAGAGAAAAATGTTTCACTGCTGACAATTAAACTTAGTGCATGCAGGAAATGAAATGATTGTATAATTTAAAAACTGCAGTCTTACTAAAAAACTTCATTTGTTTTGTAGATTAAAGGTGATGGTGATGAGAAGCCAACTCCCCTTACAGTTGCACAAACCACAGTATCTGGCCAAAGGTAAAGTTTCAGCTCTGACATCCCAAGATAGGTATTCTAGAACATGGGCACAGACATGGACAAGCTTTTTATTGTGTTGTTGGCTTGTTGCTGTGACATAGTACAAAATCAGTTTTAATATTGTTAGATTATCTATGATTCAGTCTTTTTGTAATGGTTGAGTGCTCACCCACCTTCATCAGGTCTAGGATTTCATGATATTTATGGACTGTCTGTAAATTAATAGAGACTCTAGAAATTTAAAGATTTTTAAATCCATAAATTTACAGATTCAATGTGGAATTCGCTGTTTTTAGTTTTACACTAAAATCCGCAGCTTAAAACAAGTTGTCTTATTGATTGTTCATATTTACAAAGGTAATAGAGTGAGTTTCATCATTGTATGATGATTTTGAAATTTTTGTTAAAAGTGAAAATTGAAAATCATCAAATTGTTCTGAATCTTACCATAGTGATACATTTAATGAAATAATACATATACTTATTCACTTTAACCTGCGGTTTTGAATTTTAATGCCACTTCTACTATTTTCTTATTTATTGTCTGTAAATTTACAGATAAAAAAGTCTATAAAATTATGGATTGTCCTAAAATTTACAGACTGTCCATAAATATCATGAAATCCTAGACCTGTTCATAGAATCATAATTCAAGTACAACCTCTGATAACTGCATCAAATGTCAATTCTTGGCCAAGTTGTAAAGAGTGAACCATTGTTACTTCTTTTGTATATTTTCAAATCCTAGCCATGGCAGAAATATATGATGCATTGCACCTTTCTGTTTTTGTTAAATGGGGGCACATCTGGTGATGCCTTCCTTTTGGAATTTGTGTTGAAACCAATTTAAAACCAAAATTGTCTCTAATTTATTACCAACATAGTTAGGCCTAAAAAAAAAAATTGTTTTGTTAGGGTAACATGCTCTCAAGGAATAGGTAGGGTAGGTCGGATTTTTTTTTTTTTTTTTTTTTTTTTTTCACCAGTGTATTGAAATTTAGATATGGAAATTTCTGACATCCCTCCCGGGTGGCACAAATACATCCCTTCTATGTTTTCAAAAGACATTTCAGGTGTAACAATCTTAAACTCTCAGCGTTCTTCTGGTGAAGATCACACGCCGTTTTACAAATATTGACGATGTGATCCGCCATTTTGTAACTAAGAGCGGCGATAAAACCTGTACCGTACCCAGGGCTCATCCTGGGGGGAAATTTTAGGGAGAAGTGACTTCCTCGTGAAAAATCGGCAGACGGGAAACATCCCAATGTGTATGCATTAACATGCATGGCTATACATCCTTTCACTAGAATAGAAACACAATCTATTTATCAGCTATTTATAAGCTTTCTCTTATATTTTTGATAATAATGTGTAAGAAAACTATGATGAATAAATTAACTTTATATTTTTACTTTCCAGATAAAGTTACATTGGATAATGATTAATAAAATCTGTCTATCCTGTTCTTTTTACAGAATTTTTTTTATGATCTTCTATGTTGTAATGTCATATTTATGTGCATATGATTATGCTTATAAAACAATTTTCAAATATCGAAGAATATGTAAAATATGTACTGCAAACATTTGTGCACATTATATTTGATCACTAAAATTATATACATTCATTTCTTATTGAAAAATTCGACTGAGAAATTATAGAAAATAAATTTCTAATTACCTCCCTTTATTTTCATGAAATGTTAAACTCGGTAATATCTTTATAAATAATGCTTTTTGAAATTTACAATATTAATAAATCTTAATCTGAGCGTCATATTTATGACATTAAAACAAATATATATATTGAAACAATAAGAACACTTCTTTCCTGACAAATTTTGTTGTTATATACATGAGCACATGATATACGACCGATATGTCGCATGCCGATCATGATTCGTAGTTTTAGGATGTCGTGCACACGTGCGTACAAGCTGTGTCAAATTTGGCATTTCTACAAAGATAACAATGCAAAACACTCTCACTGTCTACAACATACCAATCATAAGATTTTTACGAATTGGCTTTCTTAAATTTTCGCGTGTATTAGGTGTATCAGAATCAGTAACTTTTTTTTACTGCTAGGTTTGGGCATTTCACCCCAAGCCATGACGTGAGCGACATAACAATTTTTAATTGATGTTAACGGACTGAAATCATCCAAATGAAATTAATTATTTTTAATTGACTTAACAGTTTTGTGATAGCCGTGAAAAACCCATTACACATCGCCTTTAATTCGGTTAAACACCGCGTGTATATCAATTAGGGAAGATTTGCACGTGTTTAGATGATCGGAAAAAAATTAATCTATAATTATCGCCAAATCCCGTATTAAACTAGCAAAATATACCCGTTTCGGGCCGATGCTCTCATTATTTACTGTTTAGAGTAGGCGGTCTATCGCTTTGCATACAGGTAGAAGGGTAGTATATAGCGATGCTCTGATTGGATAATGATAATTAGCAGTCGTCATATGGGCGGATACAATCTCTGCTCTTTACATCGGCAAGTAATTACTCTTTGGGAATTAAGATTTTATCGGCGATGTTGACTTCTCTTTGATCAATTGGGAGAGCGAAATGGAAATATACACAGCGAAATTTTCGCCTGAATTGCCCTTCACACTGCTCATTGAGTACCTCAATAATACAGTATTTTCATGGATTTTTTTTTTTTTTTTTTTTTTTTTTTTTTTTTTTTTTTTTGACACGAAAAAAACGGTAGGGTCGGCGGTAGGGTGACCCAAACAAAACATTTTTTTTTTAGGCCTTACTGACTTGAAAAAAATCATACAGCATCATAAATTATGATTTGCTTGAGTGCACACCCAACTCCTTAACAACCTCGAATGAACTGGGTCAGGAAATTGATTGTTTACTCAGTGGTCTAGGACATTGTTCCTTAGTTTAAGAGCGGAGTGTAGATTTTGAAGCTCTGTAAAAAAATTTGATGCACTTTTGTATCAGACTGTTGTTAACTAGGATGTTCATAATATAAAAGGGTATTATTGAAACAGAATGTCACATGTAAAGATTGTCAAAAAATTTTTATTTGGTTGTGTTTGATGTAATGTATTTAAAACCGTTTTTATCATTACAGTGACAAACAATTTTGGAGAGTCAACTTCCCAAAAGCTTTGGAAACTGGAAAGTCCATTACAGTCAACGTCAATTCTGTTTACGCCCATGCATTGACCCCATTCCCACGTCAAGTGACACAGGCCGAGAAACAGTATGTGGTGTTCACTGGGAATTTGTATGTTTTCCTGCCTTACAAAGTCAAAACCCAAACAACAACTGTGACAACAGCGTCAAGTACTATTGAATCATACACCAAAACAAAACCAGTTTCTCAGAGTGAAAGTACCATCACTTACGGGCCATATGAAAACAAAGAAGCATTTTCTGAGGTACATACTAAATGCTTAATTTTGATATAGATGTAGTAAGATGTTGCAATGTTAACTGCGTATATTAATAACTACTTAAATTAATTGTTCAAAGGAAATTGCCTTTTAAAGGGATGGAGCTTAGAAACTTGCTTTCAGCGGCTTACTTAACATTTGCACGTCAAAGTCATATGTAAATAAGTAACAACTTCATTTAATGAGGCATTTGGTTTGTCTATATGTTGAGTATAATTTGAAATGTTGCAGGCTGAATTGAGAGTACATTCTGAAAACAACACACCATTCTTGACCATCACCAGCATGGAACGTGTCATTGAGGTATCACACTGGGGTAACATTGCTGTGGAGGAACACATCGAGATCAGACACTCAGGGGCAGAATTGAAAGGTCCATTCTCCAGATATGACTACCAGAGACAGGCTGAAGGAGCATCTGTTAAATCATTCAAGGTAAATTAATTAATAGACCAGGAATCATATCTTTGATCAGAGTATGACCAATGTAGGGTTTGGGGGTAGTAGTTTTTCTAGCAATTTATATCATTGGTAAAAACTAATTAATTAAACAGATGTTTTTCAATTTAAATAATTAGGTTATTGTTATCATTACTTAAGGTACAACATTTGGAGTGTTTAGAAGGTTTTTATGTTATTTGGGGGGCGCAAAGGGAAGGAGGGGGTCAATTTATTATTATTAAATCATATATTCAAGTTATATTGATCTAAGAAATTTTAGCTGGTGTTTGAAATATAACATTATCTAATGTTATTTTATGTGTATGTACAAAGTAGAGTAATTTTGACTTCTTGATATTTCTAATGTTGAGCTTCCGAGGGTGAAATCACATTTTGAAAGTTTTTCTTTCATTTTGAAAGTTTATAGGGTAATTGTGTGAATGTATTTTGTTTGTTTATTTAGACAATCTTGCCAGCTGCAGCCAGAGATGTTTATTACCGTGACGAGATAGGAAACATTTCCACGAGTGCAATGAGAGAAATGGAAGATATGGTAGAAGTTGAGCTTCGTCCAAGATTCCCACTCTTCGGTGGTTGGAAGACCAAATACACTATTGGATACAATGTTCCAAGCTATCAGTATCTTTTCAACAGTGGTAAGAAATATTATTGTTGAATATTATGTCAATCATTTTTATGAACTGGGAGGTTCTTTACTGTTTGAACTAAAAACTAAAAAAAAATCTTGACTTGTTTGAACATTGTCAAAATTTACCTAAAGAAGCCTACAAATTAAACATGTTTTAGTTGATTAAGCTTACAAGAAAGGGCATTATCAGTTATCATTGTTCCATTTATTGAGTTTGAATCAAAGTTTGATAAATTTTGATCATTCAGCTAATATAGGTCTTGCTCTACAAATGTAATATATTTGACATGTTTTTTATCAATGTAATGATTTGAATTACAGGGGACAACTATGCTTTAAAGATGAGATTTGTGGATCATATCTATGATGATGTTGTTATTGACCAGATCACATTCAAAATTATCCTGCCTGAAGGAGCCTCGTAAGTGAAACTTTTTTATCTTTTCACTTAGTGTAAAAGTAACAAATTTTTCTTGCTGAAGGTAGACCCCCATATGTCCCTCCTATCACAATTCCAGAAATATTATACAATCACATTGGAACAACCAACTTGCACTTGGTTGTAAAATTTTACAGGTTTTATTTAATAATGTCAGTAAATTTCCCTATGTTTTACATCAGCTGAACAAAGGTAGAAATATCTGGTTGGCATAATTATACTTAGGCAAAGTAATTGGCAATAATTCTTCAGTAGCAAGCATTTCTCTGGCCCCTTTGGCTTACGGAGAATATCACAAAGGACATGCCTCCGTGGTCGAGTGGTTAGAGTCGATGACTTCTAATCCAGTTACCTCTCTGGCGTGGGTTCGATCCCCGGGAGATGCTTTGGTAGTTTAGCGTGGAGGAAGGTAGTTTAGTACTGCTGTTACTCTCCAGGAACGATGGTTAGGAAACTACCCGCCTATATGACTGAAATACTGTTGGGATCAGGCGTAAAATGAATCAAACAAACAAACAAAGGACATTATTATAATGTATGTGCACCATGAAGTGTCTCTAGCAAAAAATACGGCTACTGAAAGTAACTTTGCATGAACTGTTGGTTTAGATTTTACAAATAGCTTGGTAAAAATCTTCTGTAATTAATTGCTACTCCTTTAAGCAACATTTTGATGTTTGTTAATACAGAAAGATGGAGTTGAAGACTCCTTTTAGTGTACAGAAGGGAGATAATGGTTTGCACTATACTTACCTTGATACTGTTGGTCGACCAGTCATTGTTGCCTACAAAAACAATCTAGTGGAAGAACATATCCAGGACTTTGAGGTATAAAACAAAATATTGTTTTGTTCAAAAATGGTCCGTCATATACCTTCTGCTTTCAGTTGGATAGCAAAATAAAAGTTTATAATATATGCAAGCAAAATGATTTACTATGAAATGAATAAAATAAGAATGTAAGAAAAAAATGCCTGATATTTTGACCTAACTTTCTTGTCATAAAGATCTGATTTGGTTTGAACAACTTGTGAAAATGAATTATCGTAGGAAATTTTTGTTGGTCCATGGTGTTGGGCATTTTCATAATGTATTAATACATGTATCGGCACCAAAGTTTGGCTAATTTTCACAATTAACATTCTGTATTGCGTATCAAATATAGAATTCAATGGTTAAGAAAAATAGTTTAAAAAAACAACATCCAATTTTGTGCACATTAAGGAAAAAGAATTTCAAGTATATTTCAGAATTTCATAAACATTTAAATATAATAAGATATTCAAGACATAATCCATCACTTCAATTGTTTTTTTTTTAGCTTCACTACAACTTCCAGAAATTACGTTTGCTACAGGAGCCATTGCTGGTTGTTGGTGCATTCTATCTCTTGTTCTGTCTTGTTATCATTTATGTCAGAATGGACTTCTCTATCACCAAGGTATATATCATTAGATAAATATTTACATTAAGAAAAGAGTATTTATCATAGTATTTAAGTGGCAGAGAAAATACTTGGAAGCCATGTCTTAACTACTGTTTTGATTCTGTTTCCATTAGAGAATGTGAAAAGGCAAAGAGAAAACATAGGTTTTTATAGTGACAATTTTTAAACAGCATAGGATTAAATTTCTGAAATGATTAGGAAAGACATTTGTTAAGTGACCTGTGTAAAATGAATTATTTGTAGAAATCGAGGTTGCTACAATGTAAAGAAAACAGTTTTGACATTTGTTTTCCAGGACGAGGCTAAGGAGAGTAAAATGCGAGTTGCTAGTCTAGTGGAGGAAGTGCAGAGTGCCCAGGACAAGCGTAGCGCCCTCTATCAGAGCTATGATGATGCAATCGACAAGTTCAAGGCTGGGAAGGACCATAGTAACTTTATGTCTCAGAGGAAGAAAATAGATGGCGACTATAAGCAACTTACTAGTCAAATACAGAACCTACAAGGTCAACTGAAATCTGAGGGCTCGGATCTTGGTGAAAAGGTTGGAAAGATTTACACTACTTTTATAATGATAATTTGATTTCAAAGTTATAATGTACTAATTTTTGTTTTCATATCCTTTACTTATTTTGGATAATTAAACAAGGAAACTACATGAAATTGAGTAAATTACAAGTATGATAAAATCTTTTTAAAAAAGTACTGACTTAATTGCAAGCTGTGCAGACCCTGATCAAATGGCATAGATGTGCTGGATGATCTTAGTTAGTTTGCACCAAACATGTGGATATTCTGTGTCAACCAGAAGTGTGAGGGTTAAGTATCTGTAAAAATCTTGAGGATTGTAGGTTAAGTGTGATAAATTTTTAATTTACTTAAATCTGTGATAAAAAGTAAGTGATTACCCCAAAAGTTAATGTAGAATTGTCCTGCTGTTACAGGTTGCTGAGCTGAATCGATTGGACCATCAGTACAAAGAGCAAATCAGTCTGCAGATCACATATGCCGAGAAACTTGTGGCGAACAAGTTCAGTAAACAGCAGTACCTTGACAATGAAAAGTCTATAACAGAAAAAACGTGGCGAACTGTATAAAAAATGGATGAACTTTTTCATCTAGTTTACAATAATGGAATTGGAATGCAACATTCATTGTTTTATTTGTTTCGTTAAAGTGTA
>NW_026854878.1:0-12082 GCF_026571515.1 Ruditapes philippinarum
AAAAATCCGGTCTATTGTAGGATTCGAAAAAAACTGGGGGGGGGGGGGATTTTTATGAAAAGTGAGAATTTATTACATTTGTTGAACTTTTTCCTTCTTTCCCTATGTAAAATTTATGTCTAATTTGCAATCTTTTTTGCCTAAGTTTCACATTTTTTGTCTTGTGTCCTGGATATAATCTCACAAGATTTATTTCATCCAATGTCCCCACTTATTTAAGAACTGTGTATTCTCAGATGTGTCAAGTCCTCACAAGGTTTTTTTTATTCTTCAATGTCCCCACAGTCACCATCAGTTGGATTCTCTTTTATTTTCTAAATCTGAACTTGAATCAAGCATATTAAGTGCAGTAGGATATTTTTTGCCTGCATTTTACAGTTACACACTTCATTTCAATTAAAAATTCTTTTAATTGCCCATACACTTAGGGAGGGCATTTAAATTTGAATGAGGAACAGTTCCACTAGACCTAAAACAATAATAGTAGAATAAATCTTTTATTTAAAGAGTTCACTCATACAAAAATGGTTCTGCTTTTTCAAGCATGTATGATAGCATTTCCTTTAAGAGATGATCAGATCTGCTTTTTATGGTAGAACATTTATTGTTTTAACATGCTGAACGATACTTATTCTAGATTTTAAATAATTGCTTTAGAAATCAGTCATGTTTTAATAGGGGTGTAATCGATTCATTTGATATCGGTGTATCAACGATCTTTGTAATCCGATGGAATATCGATTCCATTTTTAGCTCGACTGTACAAAGTAATAGAGAGAATATTTCCAGAATTATCTCCCCTTTTAACTTAGAATTTTCCTTAGAATATTTTTTTTTATTCTTTCTTATTTATTTCTTTAGGTAGCATCTTCATACTTCAATTCATACTTCAATTGTGTTTTCTTATATCAACCTCATCATCTGTGATAGGATTTTAACTACAGTATTTTCACAATTATCTTCCAATGTACTAAGAATTTTCCTTAAAAATATAATTTTTTGCTGTAATTTCTTTATTTCTTAAGGTATATTCTTCAAACTTCAAATATGTTTTTCTATCATCAGCTACATGATGTGTGACAGGATTCACAACCCTATCACTCATTTTTGCAGAATTATTCCCCTTATAAATTGTTATTTTTTAAGTGTCATCCTAGTTATTATAAATGATATATAGTTTAGACTTAGGTTATTGTTCTTTGTCATTACTCACATCATGCACAACAAGATTCATAACTCTTGTATCCTAATTCAGGGCTGAAAATTAGCGGTCGCCCAGTCGCCCACGGCGACTTAATTTGTAATTGGGCCACCAAAAATTTCAAAATAGTCGTCCAGTCGGCGACTAAAAAAATCGGCCGTAGATTAAATTAATATCCGCCATTAAATCAACTCGTGAAAAATCAAAGGAGCAAATTGGCTCCAAAATTATTAAATTGGCTCAAGAAAATCACGATTGGCAGTATTACTTTTGGAATCTCCAGTCTAAATTTAGCATTTGCTATTTTAAGAATGGAAAAGTACACATTTGGTTTTCCATTTTCAATTTCCGCTTTACCGCTTCTTATCTCAAAACACAGCGACACAGTCTACTTCTTGTGGGTCATTGACTGGTTTATATTTTTATCTCCCCTTCTGTATTAAATATCGATATGAAAAGTAACACAGTCTAATACACTGGCCCTCACCGTTTGTTTACATCAGCTGATAAATATGACACTAATTGTCGTGAACATACCTGGCAGTTTGTTGAATATGCATTGGAAAATTGGGTCTAAATATTTAATATGAAACAATAAGTAGCGGCATCCCAAGATTATCGCTAATCAAATCTGAAGTTTGGGTATGAAATAGCGACAAATTATGTTCTGCAGTTGACAACTTGACCTGTTGACGGTAAGTTTGCATTCAGTAAATCTTATCGTTGTTGATAAACAGATCAAAAGAAAATATTGGTTAAGAGTAATGGTTGTTTTTTTATATGTTTTTTTTTCTTTTTTTTTTCTTCGGGGGAGGGGGTTGATTGCCATTTTATTCTAACCTAATTATGCCTTTACAAGAAATTTATTTGACATTTGACTTTACAGAGAATTCCTTGGAAAAAAAGATTGACCTTGATTTGACTTAAAATCAAATTTAAGTTTTGTAACCCCTGAAGCTCTTGCAGAAGTATTCATTTATAAATGGCTTATGACTGTGAAATATTAAAGAAAGATTCAGTTAAGTAACATACAAACAGAAAATGCCTTCAGATAACTTATACTGATTCCTATACTCTTATAATGACAGTAGTACATGTGATTTTATTCCTTAATTATCTTAAGTTTAGAATTTTCAATATTATTTTCTTCACTCTTCTTACTTTCAAACTTGTTTCTTCTGTATTATTTCAGATACAGATAGTCTTCAAGCCAAATCTTTGTCATTAACCAAGCAAGCTGAAGCAGCACATTGGAATGTGTTTCTGCTGTTACTGTCATGCCACTGACTTAACCAGGCAAATGTCATAGCTACTGAGCGGGAAGCTTTTATAATTATTGACTGTGAATTTTATAAGTTTGATGTGTTAATGTGATAAAAAATGTAGGAACCAAAATAAAAAGTGGACAATATAGTTTATGTTTTTCTAAATACCTCATGCCATACCATTCTGCCTTATTTGAAAATAAAATACAGGCACGCAATTTTCGATGCCAAAAAATTGGCTAAAAAAAAATTTGCCAGTGCTAGTCCCTTTCTGTTCATAATTTGTTGGTCCACTAATATATTTACTGGGCCACCAAAATTTTACAGTCAGTGGCCCAGGTGGCCACCAAGCTTAAATGGTTAGTTTTTATCCCTGTAATTGCTAGAGTTATTTCCTCTCTGAACTTATTATTCTTTAAAAAAACTTCATATACAGTTATACTTTTTGCTTTTATCATTTTTTTTTAGTGAAATGATTGATTTCAGATTTCAAATCATTGTATTAAAAACGTCTGACAGCTGTGGTGCAAAAATATTTGCTTTCGTGTTATTCATACAGAAATATATTTTCATCACAATTGATTTTTTTCATAGTTTTGTCTTCCTTTACTGCGTCCAGTATTTAATTAGTCGAGCGTCACTGTCTCCTCCGACAGCTCTTGTTTAGATATTGGGTATCTAATGCCAACAATTTTCAAACATATTTTCCAAAATGAAAACGGAATAATGCAAAAAATTACTTCCCAAGTATCTACGGAATAATGCTGAAATTCATTGTTACCTTGCACATCTGCTAAAGGGTGTTCATACCCCTCCCCCCCCCCCCCAAATTTTAGATTTTTAAAAAGATAAAATGCCAAATAAATTTTGTCTGTTTCTTTATATAATTATGATTATAAAATGTTAAACTTTAATAATTATTCAGGCTCTTTACACTATTTTTTACCTATAAAACCCTGGCTTACTTGGAATGACAGAACAGGATTTAGCCTAATCCGTTTCTACGTTAAAGCAACAACAATAAAATTAAATTTGAAAAGACTTTGCAATTTTATAGTTGCTAGTCATTAGTTGTCATTTATAGTTATATGATAAAATTAAAACAAATTGTTCATTTATCATAGTTTATTTATCCTTTTTGTTCTATCACATGGTTTCTTTACAATATGCATACGTTTATATATAACTGCTTAGTCAGTGTCCTTAAGAAACATTAAAAAAAGACTTTAAAGCTAAAATATTCCCTTGCAATCAATATATCACTGTATGGCCAATAATTCTTTACCAATATAGTGATACCAAATTCCTTGTCGATGGGACCTCTGTTTCAGTTTAGTCAGCAATAAAGCGGTTATACTCTACAGTTTGCAAGTTTTTAGCTCACCTGAGCATATGCTCAGGGTGAGCTATAAGGATCACTCTTCGTCCGTCGTCTGTCGTCCGTTGTCCGTTCACACTTTCAAAATGACATCTCCTCTGAAACCATAAGGCAGATCATAATGAAACTTCACAGGGATGTTCCTTGTGTGAAGCCTTAACAAAGTTGTTCAAAGAATTCCATTCCATGCAGAACTCTGGTTTGCCATGGCAACCAAAAGAAAAAACTTTAAATATCTTCTTCTAAAAAACCCAAAGAGCTAGAGTTTAGATATTTGGCATAAAACATCTTCTAGTGAGTGTCTACCAAGTTTATTCAAACAAAATCCCTGGGGTCAAAATTGGCTCCGCCCCGGGGGTCATTCATTTTCCTTATATGTTTATAACAAAAAACTTAAAACATCTTTTTTGGAAAAAAAACAAATAGCTAGAGTTTTAGATACTAAGCATGAAACATCTTCTAGTGAGTGTCTACCAAGTTTGTTCAAATAAAAGCCCTGGGGTCAAAATTAACCCCGCCCCGGGGGTCATTCATTTTCCTTATATGTGTATGACAAAAACTTAAAAATCTTCTTTGAAAAAAACTCAAATAGCTAGAGTTTAGATATTAAGCACGAAGCATCTTCTAGTGAGTGTCTACAAAGTTTGTTCAAATAAAAGCCCTTGGGTCAAAATTGGCCCCGTCCCAGGGGACATTGATTTTCCTTATTTGTGTTTAGCAAAAACTTAAAAATCTTCTTTGAAAAAACCTGAATAGCTAGAGTTCAGATATTAAGCATGAAACACTGTCTAGTAAGTGTCTACAAAGATTGTTCAAATAAAAGCCCTGGCCCTGCCCCAGGTGTGTTAATGTTTTTAACTATATGTGTAAAGAAAAAAATCTTCTTTTGAAAAAAACCCAACAAGCTAGACCTTAGATGTTTAGCATGAAACATCTTCTAATGGGTTTCTACCAAGTTTGTTCAAATAAAAGCCCTGGGGTTTAAACTGGCCCGCTCCGGGGGCCTATATACAGGTGAGCGACTTTAGGGCCATCTTGGCCCTTTTGTCCTTAACTTGGTCTGAATTTGTACTTTACCAAAGAATCTCATATACATGCATTTTTGAAAATAGGTAAAGACATTGGGGTTAAGAGACAGGGTGCTGAGACAGCTGCAGAAATGGAGGACATAGGGATAAAGCCCCAGGGTGCTGAGACAGCTACAGAAATGGAGGACATAGGGGTTAAGCAACAGGGTGCTGAGGCAGCTACAGAAATGGAGGACATTGGGGCTAAGCTACATAGTGCTGAGACGGCTGCAGAAATGGAGGAAATTGAGGTCAAGCCACAGGGTGCTGAGACAGCTGCAGAAATGGAGGTCATTGAGGTTAAGCGACAGGGTGCTGAGACAGCTGCAGAACTGGAGGACATAGGGGTTAAGGGACAGGGTGCTGAGACAGCTATAGAAATGGAGGACATAAGGGTTAAGGGACAGGGTGCTGAGACAGCTATAGAAATGGAGGACATAGGGGTTAAGGGACAGGTTGCTGAGACAGCTATAGAAATGGAGGACATAGGGGTTAATCGACAGGATATTGATACTGCTGTAGAAATGGAGGACATTGAGGTCAAGCGACAGGGTGCTGAGACAGCTGTAGAAATGGAAGACATAGGGGTTAAGCAACAGGGTGCTGAGAAGCTGTACAAATGGTGTACATTGAGGTTGAGCCCATGGAGGACATAGGGGTAAAGGGACTAGGTGCTGAGACAGCTGTAGAAATGGAGAACATATGGATGAAGCGACAGGGTGCTGAGACAGCTGTAAAAATGGAAGACATAGGGGTTAAGCAACAGGGTGCTGAGACAGCTGTACAAATGGTGTACATTGAGGTTGAGCCCATGGAGGACATAGGGGTAAAGGGACTAGGTGCTGAGACTGCTACAGAAATGGAGGACATTGAGGTTAAGCGACAGGGTGCTGAGACAGCTGCAGAAATGGAGGACATAGGGGTTTATCGACAGGGTGTTGAGACAGCTGCAGAAATGGAGGACATATGGATAAGGCGACAGGGTGCTGAGACAGCTGTAGAAATGAAAGACATAGGGGTTAAGCAACAGGGAGCTGAGACAGCTGTAGAAATGGAGGACATAGGGGCTAAGCTACAGGGTGCTGAGACAGCTATAGCAATGGAGGACACAGCAATTGATGATGTAGCCCTTACACATGGTATGAAAAGTAAGACAGAGGCCATGTTTGAGCATTTTCCATTTTTATTTAAAGCTGATGAGGAATAGTGCCACTAGACCTAAAACAATAATAGTAGAATAAATCTTTTATTGTCTGTCCATGAATTTGTTACTAAAATCTTCAAAGACTGCACTCGTACAAAAATGGTTCTGCTTTTTCAAGCATGTATGATAGCATTTGCTGTAAGCGATGATAAGATCTGCTCTTTATGGTAGAACATTTATTGTTTAAGATTCTTTATGAGGCTTATTCTAGATTTTAGATAATTGCTTTAGAAATCATTCATGTTTTGATATTTCATAATAACCACATTCATTTTAAATGTAAGTGTATCTTTATGTTAAATATTTAAACATGTTTAATCAGGGATTTGTAAAATATTGCAAAACAATTTTGATTAACAGGATCAGTGATTGAGTCATATACTGTTTTAATTGATGACTCCGTGAACTCAACCTCGTCACAAGAGGGATGCACAACTATGAAAGTGAAAAGAAAAAATGGAATTCTACTAGCTGAGGAATATGTATCAGATTCAGATTGTTCAGATGTTCTTCCCATTTATGTAAGATGTTTGTTTAATATACATTTTGCTAGTTTTAAAAAGAGTCAGAAAAACACATTGTTCGTAATATATTTAGGTTTTTGAGGATGGCTTCAATAATTTGAAGTTCAGTCAACCAGACACTGTTATTTTTAGTTTTGCTTCAATTGATGATTATATTAGGCTGTTTTTTGTTCATGTGCCAGGCATTTTCATTTAACCATAGCAGAATTAATGGTGTAAACTAAATTTGAGCCTGGTTTACAGTTTGTCCCCACAGTGTATTAAAGAGAGTAAGACTTAGTGATCAAAGTATTTTAATTATTTAATAATTTTTAACAGAAAAAACATCAAGTTTTTACTCTTTAACCTTAACATGTGTATAACTACATTTAAAACTATATTGTCCAGATACATGTAGATAGTAAGTGCAGTATAGGTAAGGAGATTGATACACAAATTGACCGAGGTCCTTTGTCCCGATTATCCTCTGTTTATGGCAGCATTGTGTAGAAAAGAGAGTAAATTATCATACTCTTGCTTTACTCTGTCCACAGTGTGTAAAAGAGCAAGTCTCTGCTATTTTGCATGTTTTTATAACCAAAATAAGGTTTCCTTTGCCAAGGACTTCTTAATATATTGCAGACAGCACATATGTGCAGCACATAAATCTTTACTTTCAGACAGCAATACCTTTAGAAAAACCCCTGATGGCTGATGCCGACTCTACTTGCGCTGAGACAGTAACGAAGAAAC
Organism: Ruditapes philippinarum; assembly: GCF_026571515.1. NCBI lineage: Eukaryota > Metazoa > Mollusca > Bivalvia > Venerida > Veneridae > Ruditapes > Ruditapes philippinarum. The sequence goes on from NW_026854878.1 coordinate 7,372, forward strand.
CAAAGGAAAAGACTTGTACAGGTATAGACATATTATCTCACTATGGCATATTTTCCTGATCTAGCTGCTGAGTATCTTACCTTCTGCTCAGTAGGAAGAACCCAAATCCTCATAGCGAAATGTAATGAAACATGTATTCTCACTGAAGATTTGATTTTATGTGCATGAATTTGTCAATTTTTTGACTTATGTTGGCAGTAATGTTCCTTGTGGAGAAAGGTAAGTACTATTACATAATCCAGAAATACTGGTTATGCTGACTTTTGGTCTTTCATTACTGAAATACAGTTGAAAAATGGCACAGAGATAAACAGAGTTATTCTTGGCAATCCAATTTGATCAGTGTTTCTTTACATAGTAAGCAAAGCGTATCTTGGAAAAAATTAGGAGAACTTTTAGTCTGCAATCTATTATGGTAATGTATGTTTGATTGGGTTTTACGTCACACCGACACAGTATAGGTCATATGGCGACGTTGCAGCTTTACTGGCGGAAGGGCACCCATTATGGTAATGAAAGTAGTGCATCAAATCAAAAGTAATAAGACAAAGCCTTGATTGGATATAATCTACCTTTGAAATAAGCAAAATTTAAAAATTCAATGGCAGGTAACTTGAAAATGGGATTGATAATTCTTAATCATTTGAAACTTTATTTGTCCTCGGCAGTAAGCTGAAAGATTTGTCCCTTTATTATGCGTGAACAAGCTAATTTGCCCTGCAATTTCAAGGCAATAAGAGCTACATCTTCCAAACCAAATAGAAAAATATTTTGTTTTGTACAATTGTCTTCAGATTTAAAGAATTTATTCTTAAATTATTTTCCTGGGGTAAAAAAATTCAATACCCTTGAGAACCTTTTATCTACTATTCTTTTTAGCTCACCTGTCACAAAGTGACAGGGTGAGCTTTTGTGATCGCTTTTCGTCCGTCCGTCGTCCATCCGTCCGTAAACTTTTACTTTAAATGACATCTCCTCATAAACTACTAAGCCAATTTCATCCAAACTTCACAGGAATGTTCCTTTGGTGGTCACCTTTAAAAATTGTTCAAAGAATTTAATTCCATGCAGAACTCTGGTTGCCATGGCAACCGAAAGAAAAAACTTAAAATATCTTCTTTTAAAAAACCGTAAGAGCTAGAGCTTAGATATTTGGCATGAAACATCTTCTAGTGAGTGTCTACCAAGTTTGTTCAAATAAAAGCCCTGGGGTCAAAATTGGCCCCGCCCCAGGGGGTCATTGATTTTCCCTATATGCATATAGTAAAAACTTAAAAAAATCTTCTTTTAAAGAACCCATAGAGCTAGAGCTAAGATATTTAGCATGAAACATCTTCTAATGAGTGTCTACCAAGTTTGTTCAAATAAAAACCCTGGGGTCAAAATTAGCCCGGCCCCAGGGGGTCATTGATTTTCCCTATATGCATATTGTAAAAACATAAAAAATCTTCTTTTAAAGAACTCAAAGAGCTAGAGCTAAGATATTTTGCATGAAACATGTTCTAATGGGTGTCTACCAAGTATGTTCAAATAAAAGCCCTCGGGGTCAAAATTGGCCCCGCCCTGGGGGTCATTGATTTTCCTAAAATGTGTATAGCAAAAACTTAAAAATCTTCTTTGAAAAAACCCAAACAGCTAGAGTTTAAATATTAAGCATGAAACATCTTCTAATAAGTGTCTACAAAGTTTGTTCAAATAAAAGCCCTGGGGTCAAAACTGGCCCCGCCCCAGGGGTGTCATTTATTAACTATATGTGTATAGTAAAAACTTACAAAATCTTCTTTTAAAAAACCCAATGAGCTACAGCTTAGATATTTGGTATGAGACATCTTCTAGTGAGTGTCTACCAAGTTTGTACAAATAAAAGCCCTGGGGTCAAAATTGGCCCCGCCCCAGGGGGTCATTGATTTTCCCTATATGCATAAAGTAAAAACTTTAAAAATCTTCTTTTAAAGAACCCATAGAGCTAGAGCTAAGATATTTAGCATGAAACATCTTCTAATGAGTGTCTACCAAGTTTGTTCAAATAAAAGCCCCGGGGTCAAAATTGGCCCCACCCCAGGGGATCATTGATTTTCCTTATATGCATATAGTAAAAATTTAAAAAATCTTCTTTTAAAGAACTCAAAGAGCTAGAGCTAAGATATTTAGCATGAAACATGTTCTAATGGGTGTCTACCAAGTATGTTCAAATAAGAGCCCTGGTGTCAAAATTGGCCCGCCCCTGGGGGTCATTGATTTTCCTAAAATGTGTATAGCAAAAACTTAAAAATCTTCTTTGAAAAAACCCAAATAGCTAGAGTTTAGATATTAAGCATGAAACATCTTCTAGTAAGTGTCTATAAAGTTTGTTCAAATAAAAGCCCTGGGGTCAAAACTGGCCCCGCCCCACGGGTGTCATTTATTAACTATATGTGTATAGTAAAAACTTAAAAAACCTTCTTTTAAGAAACCCAATGAGCTAGAGCTTAGATGTTTAGCATCAAACATCTTATGGGTGTCTACCAAGTTTGTTCAAATAAAAGCCCTTGGGTTAAAATCGGCCCTGCCAGGGGGGGGGATGCTATATACAGGTGAGCGACTTCAGGGCCATCATGGCCCTCTTGTTTAATGTGGAGTGATATAGATTCATGGGGGTTGTTAATGTCTTTGTTGCTATTTCTTTTCAGAAATTATTATACAGACAGTCAGTGATTCTGATAAAAGAGACTATTCAAAGAAACAGTGCTGTTTTTTCTGCCAGAAAACATACTGCAAAATGGCAAGACATTTAGAAAAAAGTCATGACAATGTTCCGGAAATTGGAAGACTACCGTCTGGTAAAAATGCATCTAAAGAAGATATTAAAAAGCGAAAGACTGTTTTTGCTAAGTATAGAAATCTTGGAAACTTTAATCACAATGTGGATGTGTTACTAAGAAAGTCTGGAGTGTTTTTTGTTGGAAGACGGCCACTTGAAGAAAAGAAGAGCACTGCATTTGACTATCTGCCTTGTCCTTACTGTTTGCTTTTCTTAGTGAAAGGAGAACTCTGGAGGCACGTTAAAACCTGTGCTTTCAAGGAGGATAAAATTGAAGTGGGGAACATTAAAGACCTCAGAAGAGTAGAAAATGATGTTCGTTCAGCTGAATATGTTTTAAAAGGGGGGTTAGGATCTGAAATGTATTCGGGAGATCAGGAATTTAATGATTACGTATTGAGCAGATTTCATGTGGACACAGTTAGTATGGCAATAAGAAGCGACCAGCTGCTTTTGCTTTTTGGAAATACTCAGTTCAGGAAGCTGGGAAACCAACGTGCCTCTCAAGTACGAGAAAAACTGCGTATTTTGGGTAGATTGAAATTAGAACTGAGAAGGTTAACAGGCAAGGAATCGGCAAATATTGGGGACTTTATCAAATCGCAATACTTTGACATTTGCTTGAGGGCTTTAGCAAATATGTGTGGTGAATCTGAGAAAAGATCAACAACTGGGAGCAAAACTTATGAAAAACCCTCATCTGTCCTTAAAGCAGGGCAACTATTGAAAAAAATTGCAGCTCTAAAAAGAGGTCAGGCTGTGAGAACCTTAAACTTGACAGACAAAGAAGATATTGATAATTTTCTCTCGCTTTATAATGATGAATTCGCAGAAACAGTTGGCTCCATAGCAAGACATACACTAACGGAGAATAAATATAACAAACAAGAGGGCCATGATGGCCCTAGATCGCTCACCTGATTTATCAAACTCATCCAAACAATTACCTAGACAAGCATTCTGACCGAGTCTCATGACAGGTGAGTCAAAAATGTGACCACTACAGTGTTAACAAGGATTATCCATATTTGAGCAGTGCGACCTAGTTTTTTACCCAGGTGACACATATTCAAACTTGACCTAGAAATCATCAAAACAAACTTTTAGACCAATTTCAAGGATACTTGGATCAAAACAGTAGCAACTAGAGTGTTAACAAGATTTTTCTATTTTTTAGCTCCGGTGACCTAGTTCCACATGCGATTTCGAACTCATCCAAGCAATTACCTATACAAGCATCCTGACCCAAGTTTGATGATAATTGAGTCGAAAATGTGACCACTAGAATGTTAACAAGGTTTTTCCATATTTGGGCGGTGTGACCTAGTTTTTTTCATCCAAGATGACCAATGTTCAAACTTGACTTAGAAATCATCAAAACAAACTTTCAGACCAATTAACAGAATATTTGGATCACAACAGTAGCCACTAGAGTGTTAACAAGATTTTTCTATTTTTAGCTCGGTGACCTACTTTTTCATCCGAGATGACCCATGTTCAATTTCTTCCCAGCAATGACCTAGACAAGTTTCCTGACCAAGTTTGATGACAATTGAGTCAAAATTGTGACCACTAGAGTGTTAACAAGGTTTTTCTATTTTTAGCTCCTGTGACCTAGTTTTTCATCCGAGATGACCCATGTTCGAACTCATCCGAGCTATCACCTAGACAAGCATCTTGATCAAGTTTGATGATGATTGATGCAAAAATGTGACACTAGAGTGTTAACAAGGTTTTTCTATTTTTAGCTCCGGTGACCTACTTTTTCATCCGAGATGACCCATGTTCACACTCATCCGAGCTATCAACTAGATAAGCATCCTGACCAAGTTTGATGATGATTGATGCAAAAAATGTGACCGCTAGAGTGTTAACAAGGTTTTTCTATTTTTAGCTCCGGTGACCTACTTT